>NC_056744.1:409290726-409560726 GCF_019279795.1 Protopterus annectens | reverse complement strand
ATTTGTCTGTGCATTTATGGATGATATTGTTTGATCTGAGATAGTGATTATTTAGCTGTTTCACTCCTACTTTATTTATAATTGGTTATAGTATGGTTAATATACTCTTGCTTTAGAAACGAGTATGATATGGTCAATATCTCTTACTATAGAAAGTGTAAATTTTACTTTTTTTCCTTCTTAGTTTTTGACTATTATCAAGATGATAGCTGAAATAGTCAATTTTGGATCAGTTCGATCATCCAGTTAACAAACAATAAATAAGTAGTAATAATTATGCCATAAGCATAGCCTTACTGATTAATTCTGATGGGGAAACAGATAAAAGTTACTAAGCATTTATTTTAATTTCCTAGCTGTCAAATGCTGATATACAAAAATAGGTTTGCACAGAAGGTCTCTAGTCACTTTCTGTGTGGAGTTTGCAGATTATTTCAGTGTCTGCCTATGTTTTTCTCTTTACCCTGGTTTCATAAGTTCATAGGTAAGTATTAGGCTAGCTGACTTGCAGGCAATTTTTAGCCGAGTCACTTTCCCTTTGAAGGTGAGACTAAAACAATGTTCTTTTTCTCTGTGAGGTAAATACTTTAACCAATATGTCAACCCCAACCCCAAACCCATTTCCCAAACACATGCTGGTAGATTTGCTATTCTGAACTGTATATTTGCTACTCTGAACCAGTCAGGGCTGAAAAGGGCCAGAGAAATGCGTATGTAATTTCATGGTTAATAAAAGAAAAAAGGTTGGATTGAGTTTATTACCTTGCCTTATCTGTTTGTTAAAATATAATATATTATGCTGCCTTCCATTATAAACCGGTGAAAATAAAGCACTTAAAGTCGCTGCTACATGTGGAGATGCATAAAAATGCAAAGTCAGAGAGGAGAGAGAGAGAGATCATTTTTTTTTTACTAAGGCATGCTCTGTACATACACACAATGTAAGACAAATGGCATACACACTAGTGTGAAGAAAGTCAATGTTTTCCTGATTGCTTTTTATAAAGAGAAAACAACTGATAAAATGCTGTGAGTAACGAGGTTGGAATTCCATTTGTGGGTTCTGGTGCACCATAAGTCAATGAAAAATATTGTCAAGCAATAAATGCCAGAAATTCCAGGCAAAGCTGCAGACCCTTTAGTTTACATTTGAACCATAGTTTATTTATTTTTGGATATCACAAGGTCAAACAGAAACTCAATCACTAGTTCTACTCTTTAAAAGATAAAGGATTTTCCTGTTTTATCTGCAGCATATAAATTTGGAAGTGACCACATAATTTTATACATTAAAATGAAAGTTTCTACTGTTTATATCAAGGAACAGTTCCATCTTAGATTGTCTGTGCTTTAAAACAACTCCTCTAAGAAGTTTGAAAGCAAAAATATAACAAAGAATAATGAATAATCCAAACATAAATCTACTAAAAGTCAATTAGGGCAACTCATATCTCTAAAAAGCACAGTAAAACTATGGCACTTGGCATTTGAAGAACTGATTTCATGGCACAAGCTACAAAGCATAAATGTTTTAATTGATGACCACTGTAAGAGTGTGTGTGTGTGTGTGTGTGTGTGTGTGTGTGTGTGTGTGTGTGTGTGTGTGTGTGTGTGTGTGTGTGTGTGTGTGTGTGTGTGTGTTGTGTATTTGCGCTCACTCATATGCATGGGTGTGAGGGCGAATCTCTCTGTCTGAGTTAGTCAGCAGAACAAAATGAAAGAACCTAATAACTGGGTCATCATGGTGTTTGAAACTAGACACGAAGTACAGACTGATAGGACTAGGACAGTGTCTGTATAACTGCAAAATCATGTATAACATGTTTTCACGTTTAAGTGAGTAAATCGGAACAAGATCAGAAAAACACCCTCCCTTCAGCATATGTACACAATTCATATGTCTGTCTAATTTACTAGATGGTAAGTTAAATGAAAAAAAAAATGAAGGTTGAAGTGATGAAAATACAGGAAAGTAAAAGGGTGACAGGAAAGTTAAAGGGGCAAGATCTCGTTTCTAAAATCAGTTTCTTGTTAGAGGACAATGTTTACATTTTACTGCTGTGTAAGTCACATGTTCACACAGAGGCAGGGTTTTCAGAGAAGCTTGTTAGCATATTACAGGTCAGATTTCACGAACTGCAGTGGGGTGGGTTAAGTGCTAAAAGTTTACAGTTTGTTCTTTTGTATTTTCCTTCCCCCACACATAGGCTATTAGATTATCTGATTGGCTGGTTTAGCCTCAGCCAGAGATGCTATCTAGTCACACTCAGATCTGCAGCCTTTGTAGCAGTGAAATTGCATCTTTAGTATGTGCTTGTTGTTTGTAAAACTTAGTGGAATGATTATCTGAGCCAAGGCAACTGTATTTTATTTTGTTTTTGATTCATGCTTGTTGCTACATGCTTTTTTCCCTTCACTGGTAGTTATTTTTCATATGGTCAGCAATAGTGTTGCTTATTAGCATAGCTGGCCCTAGGCATAGGCCAACTAGGCAGATGCCTAGGGCACCTCTGTATCAGAGGTGCTTTTCCAGTAATCTGGATGGTGTATGTTGGCCAGTATGGATGCATAGGGTGGTGTTGGGGGTTGTTCTGAAGACATTTTGCCTAGGGCACCACTTGAACAAAAGCCGGTCCTGCTTATTAGTGTATGTACTCATGCAGACATACATTTATAACCAGTTTCCCTCATTTCACACAACAGCATTGCTTTGGACAGTTACATCAGGTAACAAATCCATTGAGTTGCAAAAGTGTATAGTCATCCCCTTTGGCAAAAACAAAGTGCCCACAAATTACCACATAGGTGGTAATCCATTAAGTACAGAAGAAGTAATTAGGGACCTGGGGACCCAAGTTGATAGCAATCTCTCATTTGACAACCACATAGCCAAAGTGGTTAGAAAAACATTTTATATAGCCCACCTAATCATGAAGGGATTCACATCTAGATCAGGGGAGGTCATCGTGCCTCTTTACTCATCCCTCATCAGGCCCATAATTGAGTGCAATGCCCCTTTTGGGATGTACCTTACCAGACACCTGCAGCAACTGGAAAGACCCCAAAAGTACCTCACCAAGAGGATCAAAGGGCTCAAACAGATGCCATATGCTGCCCGGTTAAAGAAACTCCAGCTCTACTCAGTGGCATACCACCTGTTCAGAGGCGACCTGTGCCTGATGTATAAAGCCATGTCCAACCCGGAATTAATGGACATTCTGCACCTCAGAAAATCCAAATCCCATCGAGCTACGCGCTCGAGAGACTTGAACCTCAGCACTGAAATAAATAGGACATGCTGGAGGGACAGATTCATAACCCAGAGGCTCCCTTCACTCTGGAATAAAATCCCAGTCCAGGTTAGGCAGAGTCCCTCATTGACTCTCTTCAAGAGGAATCTTGATGAGTGGATGGGAGATCGTAGGTTTACCCCAGGTATCACTTCTGTGTCACTGTTAGACAGAGGCACAGTATACTAACCTCGAAAAAGGACATAGCAAAATAAATTTAAAATGGGTGGCGAAAGCCAAACACATTCTGGCTAGGCTTATAAATGCCCTAGGGCAGATAGCCTAGTATGAACCTATGAACCTATGTCCTAATATTCTAGAAGAATAAAAATCTTACAACATTTCAATAAAAATATCAGACAACTTTGAAATTGAATCTTGTTACTATACTAAAAATATTGTCCCATTAGCTTAATGCCCTTCAGGAATCACACAGTAACTGTTTGTATAATACGGATTCCATCCAGCTGAGTTTGTGTTCTTTTTTCTTCCCTGTATTGTGGTAACATTTTTTACTCTTTTCCTGAATATTTGACTGTAGTAGAGTTACATTGGTTACCATTTGAAAGTTGAGGCAAATGTAGTCTCTGTATTTCTCAATATTTTCCTGTGTATGTGCATAAATAGGTATGCAATATATAATCTAAGTTTATATTCATGTTGTTGTAAAACAATAGCCTTGCTCTGTCTTACTGATCGGCTTGCAATTCAAGGCATTCTTGAATGTCTGTCAAATTTGTATATGCTGGATATGTGATAATGCTGTATTTTATTAAAACTTTGTATTCAATGTGCATAATTGTTTTAGTCATGTACTTCACTGTTAATATTGGAATTCTGATAATTTTTCTCAAATTTGCCACTTTTGTGACTGAGATGGCTGTGTTGACTAGACCACTTACCCCCTTATCAAGATGAAAATACAGAATATTTTAAATAAATAAATGCATGTATCATTCTGTGTTTATCATATATATTGCTTTGGTTGTTTAAAATGTATTTACTGTATATCTTTATGTCTTTATAGTTCCACATATATTTGTATGCCTGTGAAGATTGGGGAAAGATGGGCGAAGACTGCCAGCCTAGTCAAATAGAATTTGATACATGATTCTATCATTTGTATAAATAAATGTAAAATACAGGCTTGTGTTTTTGAATGAAAGAAAACACTGTAAAATGTGAACTTCAAGATTGTTGCAACATTGCCATCTGCTGTAAGGAAAATCAAGCCAAGCATTTCAAATGTTCTTTGAAGTTACAATTATCTAAAAAAGTGGTGCCGAAGCATCTGGCTGAACACATTCTTTCTATTGTTGTAACTTAAGGAATACTTGTTAGAGTGTACATGTGAAATGTCTTTTACTGTTGCAGTTTCCTGGGCAGGTGTTAGCTTGCTAAATAATGCAGTTTGTTTGCCTGCGAACTCCAGACTAAGTGTCAAAATGATGTAATGTGAATACTGGGAAAACCTAAGTGTCAAAATGATGTAATTTGGGCTGGCCTTAGCAGTGCTGTTTGTGAGTGTTTTAAAAACTATTGTTCAGTGAGAGACTGAAAACATTTGTCTTGGACCATCAAACCCAGTACTGCTTATGCTCTTCATGTATGTAAGTAGAATTATAGCACTGTGTTTTCTCTTAAGAATAGCTAAAGATTAAAAAGTTAGATTAAGTGTTTTTCTTTGACATCAGACCTTTCCTACTGTATTATTTTAAGTTTCTGTGTGATCTCTGAACTCTTAGATATCTCTGTAGTGTAGTAGTATTGTCTTGTGTTTTAATTACTTATTATTAAATATTTTAAAAACCTTTACCTGTGGCTGGTTTGTGTAGAGAAGTAGGCTCTAGAGTACATTGCATATTTATAGAGGTCATCGTAATAGGCCAATCTAATAAGCCTTAGACTGAATAGTCATGTTACCAATTGGATAATAATAGTGCACAGTAATAATTGGACACCCTTTTAAGGGCCTTTGGGTAGCTGATAATTATTTAGCTGGTGATGGCAGGAATTACTACCGTATAGTCTGGGTAAAGTGGCACAGCTGGAGCATCTATGTCAGTCTTTCCCAGGAGTGTCTGTGAAGTTGTATAAATACTTATCTCAAAGTGTGTGTGTGTGTGTGTGTGTGTCAGCTACCTGGACAGGGACATGAAGCACTGGTTGGACAGAGTGGGTACTGGAGGTTAGTTTGCCAGCTAGGCTGAGATCTGGACCCTATAGCTGTGCCAGTGGGGAGACTTATTGACGACCTGGAGGGCAAGGGAGCAAACAGCCCCAGACTGATTGTGATATCTGTGTGCACTTAAGGGAAATTGTATTTTACAGTGTGTATTAGTTATCCTTTCCTCTTCTAGGAGACGACCTCCCTGGTGTTAGTGGTAAGGATTGAGGCTCGTTGATTGCTGGGCCAGGGCACTGTCATCACAATGCCTACACACAGTTTGTTTACATTTATATAGTCAAAAAACTTCAAAAAGACTGTATAAAGTAAACAAAATCTTATAACACAGGAGAAAACACCCTGGAGCGGGTACTTAGTGCTTTCATCCCTAAGGACTTCATCAGAAGTATATATATATATATATATATATATATATATATATATATATATATATAGTTTCACTTTATAATCTCAAAATAGTGAAATATCGAATTTCAGTATTTCGAGACTATAAACCACGGAAACCCCAAAACCGTGAAATTCAAAATCGTGAATGTAAACACACCAAGCACCACACAACACATACACCGTCCTTCCTATATTACAACAA
Source organism: Protopterus annectens (assembly GCF_019279795.1). Taxonomy (NCBI): domain Eukaryota; kingdom Metazoa; phylum Chordata; order Ceratodontiformes; family Protopteridae; genus Protopterus; species Protopterus annectens. Next base: position 409,554,659 of record NC_056744.1, on the reverse strand, counting down.
ACAAACAAAACACACACAAACACAACAATGCAAACAGACAAACCTACCCTACATAATAACTCCAAGGTCGCGCCAAACAGAAAAAGACAGAAAACTCACCACTACACACTCTACAATCCCCCTCGCAAACACATATCACATATGTACAAACACCACCACTTTCAACACTTACACACTCATACTCCCACCTACCTATCCTATCCCACACCTAAAACTTCCAAACATACTTACATACACTCAAATCCCTACCCCAAACCCTTAAAAAATATTCACTTACCTTAATCTCCAAACATATACATACCACACAGTACATCAGGCACACAGCATATCCCACTTCACGTAGCACACCACCACAACTGCGAATTCAACATTGCCGGATTCACGTTTATGGAGTTTCGCTATTTCAGAAATTCGGCTTTATAGTCTTGAGATATTGAAATTCAACATTTCAGTATTTCAATATTATAAAGTGAAACTATATATATATATATATATATATATATATATATATATATATATATATATATAAACATATATATGTGAATCTATATAGATCTGTGTTTGTATTTGTGTGTCTCTGTTTATGTATACAGATGTACACACACCTGTATGTGTGTTTGTGGATGTATACATATATGCATGCACACACTCGTGCACTGGTATGCAGGAGGTATTTTGACTAAGGTGACAGTATAGCTGCTCCTAAAAGCACCCATGGCACTGACCGTTTATTGCTAGTTTTACAAGTAACAGCTCTTTCCATTTGTTATATGTCAGTTAATACGACTATTAAAAGTGTAACTCAACAAGAGTATTCTTGCCTTCAATCATCTACATTTTTAGAGATCATAATCTTACTTATGTGTTGGCACACTCTCTGACTACATTGCATTTTTTTGGGGATAACTGTTGCCATATGTCTAAGAATTTGATGGGGGTAGGTACTTTCGAGGACACAAGCTCAGCAGCAGCAGGTGGCCAAAAGTAATTACATGTAGACATTAATATGCCATTACAGTGTTGGAGTTCTTCCTGGATATACAAACAGAAGGCAAACAAGGTACTCCCAACCCAAATTGGACAACACATGTATAGTCCAGGCAGGCAGCAATCAGCAAAAAGGGTGAGCTGAAGAATAATTGGACATTTCGCACTATGTCGCTTTCACAGTAGACTCAATTCCAAGGTAGTGTCACTGGAAACAGCACCAGTACTGATGTGGAAACAAATTCATTCACAGTATCATGAACATATGAGAATAACAGCTAATAAACACTCATAGTTCAGGTAATTAGGTGGCTTACAAAAGGGTACTACAGCAGTTTAGAGACACTAGGAAGGTGCAAGGTTGTCCAGTTGTATGGTTCATAACAGTAAAACAATAGAGGGCACACACTCTGCTGCTGTTAAAGGCTAATTAAAACAAGTCAAAGGCAGCATTACACCTGGCAAGCTATCAGCTGGCTGCACAAAGCTATGGGGTGACAATGTGAGCCTTATGGGACAAACTCCAAATGATATGTCATCAGTAATACAAGAGATTGTTTTTCATAGCCTGTTGTTTAACAGCCCTATGTGAACCATTTATCTGGTCAGAATAAGAATATTCTAATGATAAATAGGAGCAACCTATGACTGATTAGGAAGTGAAGAAACAGTGGCTGGCTCCAGCTTCAGGAGCCACAGAATGGAATGTAGTACAATGCCTGTCACATTACCAAACATTGCACCTACAACACAGAAGTCCACTCACACAGATTCATCATAGACTGGTACTTAGAAGGAGCAGTCTTCTGCCGTTAAAGGGGTACCCTGCTTACCCAGCATCAGGTGAGGGCTATACTGAATAAAACAGTGGAGTGATAAAAGCTTGGACCCCAAACATATACCCCACACTCAGATTACACGCTCATTTAGCATAGTGACCTCTTCTCGTGTGCAATGGGCAAGGACATCATGGGAGTCCAACTCTTATGAAAGATACCTGAAAACTAACCTCTTCTAACACGCCTAACATTCTTGTCTTTTATGTTTAGAACCCGGGTGTTACCTGTAAGAAACATACTGCACCTTCCAACAATACCTTTTGTTGACTGGAGCTTCCTGCATGTTTGATTACCTGTTACCTGGCTGGTGATCTTCCATGTCAATGGAGACACCTGTCTTATATATCACCTTCTGGACCATGCTAGCATTACCTGTAATGTATTGTGCTACCAAAGGTATAAGTTGTAAAATTTGTGTTAAAACCCCCATTATGATATTTACACTGAGGCCACACAGTTTGCTGAGCTCTACACCCTTCCAAACCCTTACTATTGTCTACTATTCATGGTGATACCTATATCAAGGGTTAAAATGGCATTTTTGGTATGTGCAGCTCTTGTTCTGTATGCCATTCTTCAGCAGACAGACTGCTGTCCATCAGTAGGATACATGGCGCATTCCACCCTGCATGACCTCTTACAGCTATGTGAAACACACACCACCATGAGCACCCACAACAAAGACTGTAATCGTTTATAGACACAGAAATAGAACATGGCTGGCACAACAGATTTCTACCCCAAGGAATCCTATACTTACTGAAATAAACTTCCTATGCATGTCAAGCAATCCTAGACATGGTCTGTTATCATTAATATTCTGGATGAATAGCCGGGAAATCATAAATCCTCTTTGGGGTATATAGCATGGTGCTTCTTGATCATGGAGCTTAACTCACTTGACAGTGCTTGGGCTTAGCTGGCTATGTTTCTCTATGGTCTTTTGAACTGCATATAATTACCAAGTATCTTACAAATGTCCATGCTGCATATAGAATTTATATGCAGACAAAAACATAGGTTTTTTGATGAATGTATTTCTATAATCCATCTCATTTGAATGTCATTATATGATCATTAGTATATACTACTGACCACATCAATTTTTGTACTATCATGATTCTGCTACAGATATTTCTGAGTTGCACGTCCTGCATGACAACAGTTACTGCACAGTTTAGCTTTACACACTGTGCTATTTTTCTTTTCTGAATATACCGTACTGTGTTTTATGTCCTGCAAGAGTACCAGCTACATACACGCATAACATGGAACCTGTAAACAAACATTTATTATACAACAACCCCCCATTAATATTCCAAAACATGCACATTGATTGGTCAGCATGCATGTTGCAAATCAGAGTTATAGTAATAGAAAAAGGTCTGGTCGCCCGGACTTTTTCCTTTAGTATAACTCTTTTTATAGCAACGGAGAATGCAAGATCTTTGTTGCTTTTTACACACTGTCTGGCTATGTTAAATGAGTTTAACATAGCGAGACAGCTTTAAAAAGCAACATAGATTCTCTGTTGCTTTTTTTTAAAGCTGTCTCGCTATGTTAAACTCCTTTAACATAGCGAGAAAGTTTGTAAAAAGCAACAGAGATCTTGCTTTCTCCATTGCTTTTGCCCACAGCTCTGATGTACTGCGTAAGGATACGCATGCACAGTACATCAGAACTGCCGTAGAATACCAGACAGCTGCGGAAGGGCAGCAAGGAGGCATTATACAATGCCATTATTTAAGAAAAGCAATTATTTTTTTTCTTAAATAATGTCATTGTATAATAGCAGTAACCCACTTCTGGGTGTGGGTAATGCTGGATATACCCACGGTTGTCTTTGTTTGGCCACTCGGGCTTTGCCCTCGTGACCAAACCACACCAACCGTGGGTAAATCCAGCATTACCCATACCCAGGCCTGGGTTATTGTTATATTAGCATATTTTAATAAGTAATGACAACAAATAGATGTGTGCTGTAGTCTCCAAGGTACTATGACTTAAACTTAACCTCTGTATGAAACATTTAATTTATTAGCATTATTTCTTTATTCAGCTGTTTGTTTATTTCTTTGTTTGCTTATTAATTTCAGTTTGATAACCATTTAAGTGGAAGGCTAACAGACCCTTTTGAGTCACAACCTGAGCTCCATGGTCAAGACACAAACAGAAAATTGTAAACAGAATAAAGAATCATACCACTTTCTGAAAGAATGTCAAACACTTTGGCAAAATGCAGAAGTGGAATTCAAGCAAGATGATAGTTGGAAAAATATGACAAATGGAAATTAGGTCAAACTATAACTACAACTTTGCAGGCAAGAAGGGCATTATTACTCAAGCTGAAATATTTGTATGTATGTGCATATGTAAAATGTATTACTATAGATGAGCTGTTTAATAGAGTGGCTATGTTAAGTAGCTGGTCTGCTATAAATAAACTTTTACACCCAGGCCACACTAAGACTCCAACCCCTGCTGGACTCTCCTCAAACCTTCCTAATGAGATTGCTGACACCATTAATACCTTCTTTACTGAAACCGTTGATTCTCTTGCCAACTCCCTACCTCCTGGTAACTCATCCCTCCCATCCCCTCAGACTAGCACACTCTCAAGCTTTCAGCTTAAGCTGGTACCTCCATCCCGTATCGTTACCCTACTCACCAGACTTAAACCTCACACCCCTTCTGCTGATCTACTACCAGCAGAATATCTGCAAATTGCAGCTGAATACTATCCTTCCCCATCTCCATTCTTATCAATAGAACCATTTCCGAAGGCTCCATTCCATCTCTCTGGAAAATCTCTCATATAATCCCACTACACAAGGGTGGTAACTCAACTGAACTTTCAAACTTTCGCCCCATAGCCTACTCTCTCCTCTAGCCAAAGTAATGGAAACATGCATCCACCAGCAACTGCTTGATCACCTTCTCCAAAATAACCTCCTATCTGACTGTCAACATGGCTTTAGACCTTTCCACAGCACCACTACTGCTCTCCTGTCCTTCACTGATTGCATTAATAAACACCGTAACAATAACAAACTCTCTGCAGTGCTCTTTCCTGACCTTTCTAAAGCCTTTGATATGATGAACCATGAAATACTTCTGGACATACTAAAAACACACTCTTTCAGCTCACAGCCACTAAAATGGTTCAAGTCCTATTTAGAAAACAGACAGCAAGCTGTCCTCTGGGACAATAACCTTTCATCTCATCATCCTGTTAATCTAGGGGTCCCACAAGGCTCTATCCTGGGACCTCTCCTCTTCTCTATATTTATTAACAATCTGCATTTAGATATTCCTCAAGCTACCTGCATTCAATATGCAGATGATTCTACTCTAGTGTGTACTGCCTCCTCATTCGATGAGCTTCAAACCATTACACAAGCTGTATTTAAATCAGTGGAAAAATGGTTCCAACAACGATGCCTCCTACTAAATGCCAGAAAAACCAAACTACTACTTTTTACTCCAATGATTAAGTCTTTACCTACTGTTCTTACTGTCAAGGCCAATAATGGTACTACGATTGCTCCAGACCCAACCACCAAACTATTAGGCATAACAATAGATCAACGTCCGAACTTTGATGCACATATCAACACAACTATCAAAACTGTTAACAGAAAACTTGACTCTCTGTACAGAATAAAATCTTTCTTAACCCCTGAAGCCAGAACCACCATTGCCCACACCCACCTAATCTCTATCCTCCTCTATGCCACACCCATCTATACCAATCTTTCCAAAAGTAACCTTAACAAACTGGCAACCTCCTATAACAACATTGCCAGATTTGCCACTGGCACACCTTTCCGAACTCAGCATTGTCTCAATCTTAAACAATTAGGATGGCTTGAACTACAGAATCAGCTACTACTTCAATAACTTACTATCACCCATAAGATACTTCATCAGCCCAATAATACTCCTATTCTCAGGAAGTTAATCTCTCCCTAAAGAAATCTTACTACCCTTCGCTCGGCAAATAAATTACTAGTAACCATTCAGGAATCCTTTAACAAAGCTGGAGACTCCCTCTTTGCAAATTCTGTAAGGAAAATCTGGAACAGGCTTCCTGGCAATCTACAATTACTTACATCATTACCGCTCTTTGAAACTCAGCTAAAATCATTTCTTAAAACATAATGGCTATGTCCATGCACCAACCCAGATTAAACTGGCTGCTTAGCAATACTGTCTATTCCCCAGTCAAAATAACTCAGTCAGGATATATAGTTTCCTTTCTGGCTCTTCCTCTTCACAGTCTTTTATTGTTAGAGTACTACCCCTTAGTATATACAATCCCAAAATTGCCACTACTTCTAGAAAGCTTATCTTAACTGTTGTATGTTTATCATCTGCTTTTAATTGAGCATATATTTCTTTTTGAATTTAAATTATTAATTTAATTTTTATCCTAACTTACTTTTTTTCTTACTCCCTCTCATGTCAACTGTCAACCCTTCATCCTGGCAGTTGCTCCTAGAGCTATTGTATTACTATACCATGTATTCATGTTCTCCCTGATGGTGTTTTTACAATGTTATTCAAGTGCAATTTTGTATTGTAATGTATTATGTTAAAATTTCTGTTGAGTTTGTGTTTTTGTGTTCTACGGTTATATTTAGCATAAGGTGGAGCTTTTCTCCCCGGGCCTCTATTGAAAATGGACATATATCCGGTTAGACTAGCCCGGTTAACAAATGTAAAATAAATAAAATAAATAAATAAGTATAGCAGGATCTCTCCATTTTTATTTATTTATTTATTTTTTATGTGCAATGGTGTATATTATAAATGTCTTGTGTTGTCGCGAATCATCAGCAAATTGTCTCTTTGCAGGAAAATATTACATTTGCTCTAACTTGCAGTTTACACTGTTTCACTGTAAAACTGTTAAATTATATCAAAAATAGCTATCTGTGCCTATATATATCATTAGTTATAAAAAAGTCAAATAAATAAAACTATGATTTCACATGGAACCTGTGTGTCTGCTTGCTTGTTTATTTATTTTGTAAAATAAATGAAACTATAATTTCACATGGAATATGTGTGTCTGTTTACTTATTTATGTATGTATGTATAAAGTTGTACTGGCTACTTCTAACTAAGAAAAAAAAATGACTGTCTAGTGTATAGGAATATACATGCAATAAAAGCCATTCATTTCTTATGATTTCATAACATTTCAGTTATAACTGAAGGCATACCTCTCAATGTCATAGTACAGACAGAAAAGTCTTGACAGAAACATTTCATTGGTTAATGTAGTTGCTGAAGTCCAAGATAAAAGAAAGGAGGACAGTCACTTTACTCAAAAGTGTTACACAAGAGCAATAGGGTACAAGCAGAAGACAGAGTCCATATGACTCAAAGATGATTAGTTACTCCCCAGGAAATACAGTCTACCACTTACCCCCCTCCCCCACACTGTTAGTAAAGAACAGGTCCTCATTGCACTCTCCAAAGCTAAACACACTATAACAATGAGGACTGATAGCATCCAGGGATGCCTCCTATACAGTTTGAAACATGGCCTGTCAGGCGCACTAGTCTCCAGACAGGCTTTGTCCCTAGGGAATGCAGGACTGCAATGGTCATCCCTCTACATAAAAATGGATCAGCAACAGACCCAGAGAACTACAGACCCATAACTTGGACTAGTCTTATATGCAAGGCCATGGAAAAAGTTAGCATGGCTCTAATAAATAAAGACATAGAAAATCTTCAAACACTGGATCCATCCCAGTTTGGTTTCATCAAGCGTATGTCATGCCTACTAAAAGTGGCCTAGTCTGAGAAGGTAACTTGATCCATGGATGATGGGCAAAATAGTGCATACTGTCAACCTCAACCTGGCAAAGGCATTTGACGCAATACCCATTTGGGTATTATAGACAAACTCACAAATTTAGACACACATTCCTATGTAAACTGATTGATAGTCAAATGGCTCTTGGGTAGGACACATGAAGTTAGGGTGGGGGAATCCTCCTCCACCAATAGACCTGTTACTCAGAGTGTTCCACTGGGCTCAGCATTTGGAATACACTTCTCTGAAGTCATAGCAAATATAGAGGGTCTTTGGATGACCAACTTTGCTGATGACTGCAAGGTGGGTGCAATGATTGATTCCTCCAAAGATGTAGATATCCTTGAAGAAGATCTGAGAGCCAAGTAACTGGTGCCAGACTCATAGCCTAAAACCCAATGAAATAAATGCATATTTATACCCTTTAGAAAGATGACCACCCCTGCAAATTGCAACATTGTCAACACTGTCCTAAGAGTAGACCCAATGGTAAGGGACTTGAGAACTCAGGTTGACAGTAACCTGAACTTTGATCACCATGTGTCCACGGTTGTGAGAAAATCCTTCTATGTGGTGCAAGTTATAAGTTATGCCATGGCATCCAGATCTAAGGAGATCATGATCCCACTATGCTCAGCCCTCGTCAGACCAATAATCGAGTACACTGCACTCTTCACATGTACCTGACCAGGCATTTGCAACAGGTATATTGGCCACAGAGATTCCTCATTAAAAGAATACAGGGTGTAAATAACATGTCCTATGTGGACCACCTTAAACCCTTGTCCCTGTGCTCAGTGTCCTACAGACTACTGAGGGGTGATTTATCCCTAACCTGTAAGGCATTCTCAGATCCAGCCCTGATGGATCAGCTACACATTCACAAAACAAACAGCACAAGAATTATCCAATCTAAAGATCTAAATCTTGTCTGTGACATAAGCAAAACATGTTGGAGGAACAGGTGTGTGTTTCACAAATTAACCTTTCTCTGGAACAGACTCCCCATTTATGTGAAACAGGGCTCCTCTTTAAGCCTATTCATATGACATTTGGACAAATAGATGGGAAATCATGAATTAACCCCTGCTTGTCACCTGTGGCCTTTAAGGACAGCAGCAGCTTGTAGATACTCCAAGGCACAGTCAGACATCAAAGTCTTTTTAGTCCTTGGGCATTGACAATTATGAAAACTGGAGCATGAATGGCAAGGCTTAAAAATGGCTCTAGGGCCATTAGTCTTGTAAGCTCCTATGAGGATTTGTTCTAGTGAGATGCAAATGCATGAAATTGCTTTCCTCAGAAATGTGTGAAATAAGAACATGCTGGAATCCAGATATGAATATCACAACCAAAATCAGCTATAGTGAAATGTAGAAAAAGGTAGGATACTGGTTAGCAATCAGCTTCTCTTAAAATAAACTATACTTTCCTGGGTAGGACACTGATGTATACAGTATATTTTATATACAGTAGCATATATCATGGACAGGAGTAAGTTAAAATTAAAAAAGACAACTGGGTACACAGGTCTCAAGATAAAAAGTGTCAAATCCTCTTATGGGCACTGGTTCCAGGACTGGAAAAAATGACATTATAGAATCTTCAAGACACAGAAACATTCCAACAATTGGGTTAGGAAAGGTTTAGGGGGAGGATGCCCTCCCCCCACTAGGGAGTAGTAGTCCACAAAAAATGATGGGCCAGAAAAGAGTCATAAAGATGATAGAGTGGACTACTGAGGATAAGAATGAAATTATGTATTGTTACTATTATGTAAGGAGCCCGGAATTTCCAGACAGAAGATACTCAAAAAGATTAAGAGAGAAATTAGAGGAAAGAAAAATACTTACACAAGAAAAACTATCTTTTTTCTTCTTCTTTTGGCGTTTCCTGGTTAGGGGTCGCCACAGCGGAACTCTGGTCCACTAATGATTGGCAGTAGACTTTTATGGTGCTGAGGTGCCAGCCCAATGCCCAACCTTCAACGAAGGCACGCCCATTCACGCATGTCTTTTGAACGCCACTCGATCACGGGGAGGACACAAGAAAAACTATCAAAATCTTCAAATGCATTTTCGTGTTCATTAATAAAACAGATCCATGAAAAACATTATATAGACAAGAAACTTTGGGCCATTTGGATAAAGAAGCAAACAAGGAAGTGCAAAAAATATAAAGAACAAAACCTAGAGATTTTTGAAAGGCATAAAAAAGAAACATGGACATGAGAAAGAAAGAGACATCTGATATGCTGTAATATTTATGCAAAGGAGAAAGCCAATGTAATCAATACAAAAAAGCTGCTCCAAAGATATTTAAAGAGAAATATAGCCAGTCATGCAGGTATGGAAACTTTCACAACACAAAAAATAAGATCACAAAGGGGGGATGTAAAACAGATGATTAGTAAAGTGGAAGGTAAACAAATAGAAGCTGAAGTTATGGAATATCAGCAAAGTGAAGCATTTGGTGTAGAAAGTCTAACACAGGTTATGTTACAGCATGATGGAACAATGAGTCCCCAAAGTAAAGAGAAGCAGGAAGAGTGGGAGGCATCTAAAGAAGAAATACGGACATGGGAAAGTAAAATAAATTTAATATGGTGACATTTTTATGCAAAGGAGAAAGCAAAACTAATCAATACAAAAAAATGGCACCAAAGATATTTGCAGGTATTTACAGCGAAATACTGGCAAAGGCGTTCAGATATAGAAAATTTCAAAATATAAAAAATAAGAAAGCAAAGGGAGAAAGTGGAAAAGAGGATTAGTAATGGGGGAAGTTAAAGAAATAGAAACTGAAGTTATGGATTACCCGCAAAGTGAAGGATTTAGTGCAGAAAATCCTACAGTGGTAACCTCACAGCATGATGGAACAATGAGTCTAACGAATTAAGGAGAAACAGGAGGAATGGGAAGCATCTGATCATTTGCCACATGAAAATTCTCTGGAGCCTTCAGTAGGAAATGAGTGTAAACGTTCAGCTGGAGCTGCACAGCAAAGGGAAGGAGCAAGAAGCATTGGCAACTCTGACACAGTCAATGTTGTGTAGTGATAGACAGGTGGTAACTCTGACACAGTCAATGTTGTGTAGTGATAGACAGGTGGCAACTCTGACACAGTCAATGTTGTGTAGTGATAGACAGGTGACAACTCTGACACAGTCAATGTTGTGTAGTGATAGACAGGTGACAACTCTGACACAGTCAATGTTGTGTAGTGATAGACAAGTGACAACTCTGACACAGTCAATGTTGTGTAGTGATAGACAAGTGACAACTCTGACACAGTCAATGTTGTGTAGTGATAGACAGGTGACAACTCTGACACAGTCATTGTTGTGTAGTGATAGACAAGTGACAACTCTGACACAGTCAACGTTGTGTAGTGATAGACAGGTGGCAACTCTGACACAGTCAATGTTGTGTAGTGATAGACAGGTGGTAACTCTGACATAGTCAATGTTGTGTAGTGATAGACAGGTGGCAACTCTGACACAGTCAATGTTGTGTAGTGATAGACAGGTGACAACTCTGACACAGTCAATGTTGTGTAGTGATAGACAGGTGACAACTCTGACACAGTCAATGTTGTGTAGTGATAGACAAGTGACAACTCTGACACAGTCAATGTTGTGTAGTGATAGACAAGTGACAACTCTGACACAGTCAATGTTGTGTAGTGATAGACAGGTGACAACTCTGACACAGTCAATGTTGTGTAGTGATAGACAGGTGACAACTCTGACACAGTCAATGTTGTGTAGTGATAGACAGGTGACAACTCTGACACAGTCAATGTTGTGTAGTGATAGACAGGTGACAACTCTGACACAGTCAATGTTGTGTAGTGATAGACAAGTGACAACTCTGACACAGTCAATGTTGTGTAGTGATAGACAGGTGACAACTCTGACACAGTCAATGTTGTGTAGTGATAGACAGGTGGCAACTCTGACAGTCAATATTGTGTAGTGATAGACAGGTGACAACTCTGACACAGTCAATGTTGTGTAGTGATAGACAGGTGACAACTCTGACAGTCAATGTTGTGTAGTGATAGACAGGTGACAACTCTGACACAGTCAATGTTGTGTAGTGATAGACAGGTGACAACTCTGACACAGTCAATGTTGTGTAGTGATAGACAGGTGGCAACTCTGACACAGTCAATGTTGTGTAGTGATAGACAGGTGACAACTCTGACACAGTCAATGTTGTGTAGTGATAGACAAGTGAATTCCCATATGAAAGAGCAACAGATGTTGCAGAATGCAGCTGAAGAGAATACGTCACAGGAAGATGTTCAGGAGCTTTCCGTAGAATGTCTGCAGCAAACACAGCACAAAGAATGTGCTCTCAGTTTAGAATAAAATGACCTAAAGCAAGAGTTGCTTGATTTAATAGATATGGATAGACATATTAAGATCAATGAAAAAAGATTACAGAAAGTCAATACGACTCAAAATGTTAGAAGTCTTATAAAACAAATTAACACAGTAATTAAATATTACAAGAAATGTGTTTAATATAACAGAAGTAAATAGGTTATATTAATCTGCAGCTAAATTAATAACAGATAACGTCTTACAACAAAAATACAGGCCAATAAGGGAAAGGAATGGAAGAAATCAAATGCCATCATGGAAGTACTGAAAAGCGAAAACTATAAAGCAGTTAAGACAAGAAGTGTCACTGTTAGAAGAGTACAGAAGAGGGAACAGATCAGTAAAAAACAAATTACAAAGGTAGATGTGATAAAAGCATTGTGCAGAATCATAACAAGAAAGACACAAAGTAAAAAGCAAGAAATCCAGTTTATGTAAGACAGTCAGCACACAATGTTGACTAAGACTGGCTGGTTCAATGGCAGGAAACTGAATTTCTGTCTAGGATACTTCAGACCGGGGATCTGTTACCATCTAGGTGCCTAATAGCTAGACAAAGGAAGGGAGCCCCCAGTGGATGCTGGAAAGATTGCAGTATGCAAACAAATGGTGGAGGATGTAATTCAAGTCCTGGCATAATAAAATGCTGTGTAATTGTAAAAAGATGAAAAATTACAGGGAAAATGTCTCCGATATGCTGTATGACAGCAGAATCTTGAAGTTTGCAAGCCATGTGGGGGCAGCAACAATCATGAAGAAAAATAAGAGTTAGAATAAAGAAATAAGGTTCCAAGAGGGTTATTACAAATAAAGAATTTAAGGTACATGTAGAGACATTCGGTTTAACAGGTGTGAGGATGCAGTTATCAGGCTCATGTACAGGAGAATGTGATGTTGTCGAGAACTCAGATACCCCAACAAAATGTTAGCTAGGCAGTGCAATGCCAGAGAGAGCTATGCATGAGTACAGCACATTGTCGGCCAGAGAGAGTGGTCAGCAAGACTATAACCAGTCCTTCATAGTAACTCAAACCATTCAAAAGCAACTGGGCTTTGTGTGGTTCAGTGAAAGCATTAACTCAACACACAGGCAGGTGATATCTAGGCAGAATAATATCAGAATATTCAGAAAGTGCTTAAAGGTCTAGTGATAACAGAAAGGTGTTGCATACACCAGGGACTAGGGGCACAGAGACTCACATTGAAAGTGATAAAATGTTATGGGCCTTTAGCTGAACACAGCAAGAAAAAGGAAGCAACAGGTTTCCGAACAGTTCATTTAACTCATTCACACCTACAACGTAGATGATGCAATTTGCTGTTTTATGCCTGCAATGTTAGTTGTAAGAGTTGCCTTGCCACATTAAGTCTATAGAGCTTGAAAGATAAACCTCATACACAAATCCCTTAATATTTCAGTGTAACCTTATTGAATTAACTGCATCTATTGCCATGACGAAGTAGTTAAAACATGAAAAACAAACTATTTAACTGATCTAATAATTTTTTTTTATTTTACATTTGTTTACTAGCATAGTCCGACTGGGTTGATAGCCCGTTTTCAGCATAGGTCCAGGTAGAAAAGCTCCACAAAAAATTCAAACAGAAAAAATACAAATGAGAAATTTATTGAGAGACAGATAAAACAATACATAAGTATACATTTGTTACATACATTGAAACTATTACAATCTAAAGAGAAGGCAGGAGATGTATAAAATTGTGCAAAATTATTTACATGTAGTAACTGTTACAATTTAATAAAGTCGAAAGTTATATAATAATAATATTATAGATTGCGTTATCAACTGATATATACATTCAAGTAAAAACTATTGCCAATATGACTGCGTATAAGAACAGATAAGAGGTGAGTGTCATATAGGAAGAAAGAGAGATTTTTGGGTATTCAATGTGGGTGTACTCTAGCCAGGAGTAGTGCAGAAATTGTTTTACTTAATTAGTTTGAAAGATCTTTCTGATGTTTGCATTTTCTTCAACTCTGAGCTCTAGGCAATTGCTGTCCAGCCTATCAGAAGTCTGGAATGTGATACCACATTAAATGAGTGTTGGCAGGTTTTCACAAGTTAAAGTACTATGTCCAGACAAGAACCCATATAATCAAAATGGCTACAAAGAGTAAAAGGAATCTACAGGAAAGTATGCCAACAGATTTAAGACAGTGCCACTGAGAGACATAACTATGTGCATCTAGTAAGAAAGGAATGAGCAAGTGAGCATAAAAGTATTGGCAATACTCCTACAACTATAAATAATGTTCAATGATTTTGTTTTCTTTTAGGAAGAAGTTCCTTTGGAATAAGAAGTAATAAAACTCAGTCTAGAAGTAGATCTGGATTGAGGAGTTAACATAGGATTCTATTAAAGTGACTACATATTTGCCAGTCTTTGCATGAACCAATAGCATGACATTTACGTTCAGGTGCTGCAGGGGCAGATTATAGGCTCATAGGTAGGTATTTTTTATTACTTATATTTCATAGAATACATTGCAGGTGAAGCCTTCTGCATAACAATTTTGCCAACCTTTTCAGCGTGTCCATCTCCAAATCGCCAAAGATGTATGCTTTTCCAAAATAATCCTTTTAGAGAGACATGAGGAAACAGCTCTTAAAGAACAAGTGGTAGGCACATGAAGCAGCTTCCATGCAAAGGTGGTGTTGAAAAATAGTAACATAATTTAGAAATAAAGTACACAAACATCAACCAAGTCTTCCACAAAATGTTGCTATACATTGCCTATGTTACTGTGTCACTTCTGACTCCTATATTATTCTATTGTATATTGTTAAATGCTGTTATTAACTCTCTAAATAATTTCTTTATTATGTATATTGTTTTTGGAGCTTTTCTCCCCAGGCCTCCACTGAAAATGGGCTCATATCAGCCCAGTGGGCTTTCCTGGTTAACAAAAGCAAATAAATAAAATAAATAAATAAATAAACATAAATGAACATGATGTACTGGATATGTGAAGAAAACTGGAGATTAAATAAGGCTTAAAATTTCACTAGTAGCTTATATGGAGAATTACAGCTACAAACTGTTAAAGTGATGCTTCTTGTGGTCCAGTGTTTGAATTCCTCAGGTGACATTCATTTATTTATTAACATTTCTTTACTGGGAAAGTCCCACTGGATAACATTATCTGTTTTTTGTGGATTTGCCCACTGTGTGACTTTGAAGAGATGCTTTGCTCTGGTCAACAAACACATATACTACACAGGGACAAATGAGCATGCATTAAGGTATAAATTGTCATTTTTCGCTGTCTTTGTCTATGTCTGTAGAAATGTATTTAATTTAGTTATTTATTTATTGTATTTATTGTTTGCTGACTGAGCTTGTCCACTAGGCAATAATCCTCTTTTCAAGGGAGACCCAGCTTTCATACAAACTAGGGTAAATGTGGCCATGACACTGAGGAACTTCCCCTACACTTTGCAACCACTAAGTGGCAACAAAGGGCCATCACTAGTGGGTTCCTATTACGTGATCGAAGACGCATTCTGTCGAATGCGTCTTGATCAACCGTAAAAGAAGAAAAAAGCAAAGTAGCGAAGCAGCTTTTAAGTGAATTCTTTCCCTGGGAAAGAATTTGCTTGGCCACTTCCATTACTTTGCCATTTTTGGCACTGTAGTGCAATCTCGGAGTTGGTACATTTAAGTAAGGGGGTGGGGGGCACAGCCTTCCACTTTATGTACTGTTTTAAAGTTTTTTTTTGTTTTGTTCTTTTTTTCATTTGGAACGGTGATATTTTTCCCTTGGAAAAAATTGCTGTTCTGGGGTTTAGACATTGTAAGCTTTCGCTTACATGGGGTCAATTAATCATCATTCGCTTATTTAAGCATTCGATGATGTAATGTAGACCCATCACTAGTGCTTGGAGAATTCCAAGATGGTGGAAGGTGTAAACATTGTTGCTAGAGACATTTTGAAGAGAGAGAATCAGAGTGTGATGAAATCCTAGTTATGGAGTTAAAGAATAGAGGTCTGGATAAAGACGTGTCGGAGAATTTAATGAATTAAGGAGAAAAAAGATGAGGGAGAAGTCTTAAGTTGGATTACAGTGATGGATCTTGTGCTACAGGAGCAGTCAGGTAATGAAGCTAGTAACATGGTAGAAAAGTAGATTACAGGAGCTGAAAACACAAAGGCATGTTTGGCCAATGGAGTAATAAGCTTTAAGAATAGGTCTCTGCAGCTGGGAATGTGGCTAACAGAAATTACGTGAAGACAAAAGCATATGCAAGTGTTGTAAGCCGAGGAAAATGAAGCAGTGAGCAAAGTGAGGAAAGGTATTCACCAGGAGCAAAAGGGCAGCAGCTTCAGAGAAAAAAAGGCAGTGAAAACAATAAGAAGTGAAAACAGTTTTATTGTTGGCAGGTATGACATTATGGACAATATTGTATTAATATTAGGATTTACGTTAAGAGACACAAGAGATTTGACACATTTGGAGTTAGAAGTCTTTTGTGAAGTTACTTTTGAATTTTTTCTCAGGTGCAGAAAGGCGCATGGGTGAAACAGAAAAAAGAAATAACACATCACTTCAGAAACATTTTAGGCCAAATTCATATATGGTTACCACAAAGTGTATACTATGTGTGCACCTAGTGTAACCTTTCTGAGTGAACACACAGCACAAGTATTGTGGGAGGGCTGTTCTTGAAGTCAAAATGTGTACACAAAGTATACACTATGTGGTAACTTTTATGAATCTGGCCTTTTCTTTTTCAGACCTCTGGATTGGAGTTAAAAAGAACACTAAATGCACAGTTCAGGACTTCAGAAGTGGAGGACTTTGAACTTAATTTTTTCTGACACAATGTAATAAATTTCACGACATAAAGAAAAATGTATGATAACAGAAATGTATTGACATGGGGATGCAAAGTGTGGGTTAGACTGCATAATGGAAAATTACAGCATATTTCAAATGATATTATAGTAAATGTCAAAACAGCAGTTGTTGGGTATTGGGGCCAACTGAAGGCCTGCTTCTTTTGTGTGTTTGAAAAACATTTGGCTCAGAAATGTACAAAAAATAAAGATGTAGGCAATGTGGGGAGTAAGACTGTACTACTAGGAGCTGTAAACCTATTTGTAGGAAATGTAAAGAGTCTGACCATTTCTGGCTTGAATGTCTAGTAATGGAAAAGGAAAGGTATGTTAAAAAGAAATACATATTGAGAGGAAAAATACAATTGGTACAAAATAATGTTCCAGAAGAAAGTGAAATGTCCAATATAAATGAGGAAGAAAGTGACAGTAATGTGACTCAAGGTGGAGAAACAACAAGGGGAAAGACTAAACGGTAGGAGAGACTCAGGTACAAACAGAAAGCAAGTATAATGGGTAGGGAACTGGAGAAAAGGAAGATGGTGACAAAGAAATGGGAAAGAACGAGGGAAGAAAGAAATTAAATCTGTCTGAGTGGGGTGACAGAAACACAAAAATAAGAACAGGAGGAAAAAAGGATGCAGAAAAGGGGAAAGGAAGTATTTGGGTAGGTTAGGGCTAAATGATATGAGAGATTTAATGGCTGCTGAATGATGCAGGAAGAAAAAGATGGATGCGTTATTTTTACTAAATACAACGCATGTTAAAAAAAAAACTAAAGCTGTATGAAGAGAAGATTATACAGTCAGTAACAAATGAAATGTTCTGAGTTACAGGTATTAATAAGAAAATCTGAAGTAAAAACATTGGATCTAACAATGGTGATACCAAAGTAAAGGTGGAGGAGTGTCCATATTCACCAAGGATATTCACAACACCAGGCTAGTTGCCTAACACAATGCGTCTGCAATTCTCCAAGTGCAACTAACACTAGGTAAGACTGCAATCCAAATTATAGCTTGCTACAGATCCCCCACCATGCCCCAAGATTGTTTATACACCTTTCTAAACATACTGGAACATATTAAGATACAACTAAAAACCCTAATACTGGGTGATTTCAACTACCTTGCCATTAACTGGGAAAACTACTGGTGTACCAACACCTTTGCCCAATGGTTCTTGGAATTCATAAATTCCAATGCCCTGGATCAACTAATCCTTAGTCCCACCAGCGGCTCCAAAATCCTAGACCTGGTCTTTACCAACATGGGAAATCAATGCTCCACACCTATGGTCACCTCCTCTTTGGTCATGTCTGACCATAAGCTAATCACCCTTGACATCCACATCCCATCCCCACCCCACCCCCAGTAAGAAACCTCCATAAAAAAAAAAACTTCTCCAAAGCCAACTTCATGCTACTCAAGGCAGAAGTGAGAAACTTCATGACACCATGCAGATGGGAACTGAAAGTTCGACTGTTGAATCCTACACTAAGGCACTGTACGAGCACATACACTCATGCATGAATTGTGCCATCCCCAATGAACCAAGATGCTCTCCTCCAAAAAAAAGGAAGCCAGTCTGGTGGTCCCCTGCCATAAACAAACTTTACAACAAAAGGAAGAAACTGTTGCAGAAAAGAGGAAAATCCCAGGATGCAAGAAAACCCCTTACCAGCCTCAGTAGGAAGCTGAGATCCCTCATAAAATCCTCCAAATCTAGTTATGAAAATAAAATTGCCAAAGATTCCAAAGACAACCACAAGGCATTCTATAGATTTGTCAAGAATCTAAATGGCAATGCTCAGATCTGCTCTGAGTTACAACAGAATGGCATTAAATATACTGATCCCAAGGATATTGGCAATATCCTGGTAGATCGATTCAGTGCAAACTTCACCCCCCTCTCAACCCCTAAAGGGCCCATCTCAATACCAAAAGATTGCCAAATTCCAGTAATAATGGCCACACAGGTAAAAAACACACTCTCCAAAGCTAAGAATACAGCATCCATGGGACCAGCCAACATCCCAGGCTGTGTACTACATGAACTACAAAATGAACTGGCACCTCACCTAAGTGTCATGTTTAATCATAGCCTCACCTCAGGCTTCATGCCCACTGAGTGGAGCGCAGCTACAGTTATCCCACTCCACAAGGGGATCCACCTTGGATCCTGGGAACTACTGCCCTATCAGTCTGATGAGCCTGATCTGCAAGGCCATGGAATGTATTATCATGGAACTTATAAACAAAGACCTTCAAACACTGGACCCCACCCAGTTTGGGTTTGTGAAGGGCCGATCTTGTCTCCTGAACCTGATTGACTTCTTCAAATCAGTCTCCAGAGCTGTGGACAAAGGTAAGGTGGTCCACACAGCCTATCTGGACCTTGCCAAGGCCTTCGACACCATCCCCCACTCTGGAATCATAGATAAACTTATTAAGCTGGACATTAATTCCTACGTCACTCAATGGGTTGCAAACTGGCTTACTGACAGAACCCACACTGTGAAAGTAGCCGACTCCAAATCCAACTCCACACAATTGACAAGTGGACTACCTCAGGGTTTAGTCCTGGGACAATTCTTGTTTGGCATCTACTTCTCAGAAGTACAGGCCAACACTAAGGGACTCTGGCTAATAAAGTTTGCAGATGACTTCAAACTGGAAGCCATTATTGAATTCCCAAATAATGTGAATATTCTACAAAGGGGCCTTACAGAAACTGTTGCTTGGTGCCAGAGCCATGGGCTCAAGCTCAGTGCCAAGAAATGTATAGTTATCCATTTGGGAAAAAAAATGTACCCGTGAATTACCACATAGGTGGCAGTCCACTAAACACCAAAAGTGTGATAAGAGACTTAGGGACACAGGTGGACAGTGGTCTCACCTTCCATAACCACATCGCCACAACAGTCAGGAAATCCTTCTATGTGGCACATCTCGTCACTAAGGGCTATTCCTCCAGAAAAAAGGAGGTCATTGTCCCACTGTACTAATCCCTTATTAGACCCATTATTGAATACAACGTCCCATTTGGTATGTACCTCTCAAGACATCTGCAACAACTGGAAAGGCCGCAGAAATACCGCACTAAAAGAATCACAGGCCTAAAGCAGATGCCCTATGCTGACCATCTAAAAAAACTCCACCTATACTCTGTCACATATCGTCTACTCAGAGGCAATCTCTACATAACATACAAGACCATGTCAAACTCAGAGCTGTTGGACATGCTACACTTAAAGAAATTCCAATCCCTCAGAGCCATATGCTCCAGGGATCTAAACCTTGTCATCATATTGAACAAAACATGCTGGAGGGATAGTTTTCTGACCCAGAGACTCCCCAGACTCTGGAATAGACTGTCCATACATGTCAAGCAGAGTGCCTCTTTGTCCGTCTTCAAAAGGAACCTTGATGATTGGATGGGATAGGAAATTCACCCCGAGGATCACATCAGTCACCCTGTTAGACAGGGATTCAGTGAAGTAAATACTGTGGGAAGAAATAGCCAGGGAATTGTTATGGCTAGGCTTGTATAGGCCCTAGGGTCGATAGCCTAGTACCAACCTATGAACCTATATGTGACTTGAGAAAAAAAATTAAAATTGTGTGAGGCTAATAGTAATATATTTATAGAAAAATATGATGGAAAAAATGTTTGAAGTACTAAAACATTGTGATTGTAAACATGTCAGTATAAATCTCTGTAAGGTAATAAAAGAAAAAGGGAAAATAAATCAAATTGAAATGTGATGAAGAAGTGATACAATGTGGAAACCTGAAGTTAGGAAAAAGAAAAAACTGGAAATCAAAAGTGGATTTTTTGAAACAGAGATATATTATATTATATTATATATACAGTTGACATGAAAGAATAGTTAGGTGGGGTAGAAGGAGTAGATTTTGGGAGGCCATAGAGCAATATAGGGTGTGTTAGGTGATAATGAACAAATCATAAAAGAAGGTAAAGAAACACAACTTTTTAAATTTTATTTATTTATCCATTGTTGACTGGGTTAGTCCACTGGGCTAGTAGATTCTTTTCAGGGGAAACCCAAGGTGATATTTATACTACAGTTAACATGGAATGTAAGTAAAAAAAAAGAAATTAAAGAGAAAGGTAATAGACTATGGAAGGAACATATGAAAACTGGACAAAATGCTAGGTAGTATTTAAAAAGAAATATGAAAAAAGACTTTTTGAAAATAGAGAGAATGTTAAAAAAGAGATAAAATGAAATATGAAAACACGATAAAAGATTTTAAGAATGATATGGATGAAAGAAATAAAAGAGTAAGAGAAATAGAAAAGAACTTGTATGATAAAAGTTAAGAAAGCATTAAGACAATGTTGTATATTCAGAAATATTTTAAAGGGAGAAAAGGAAGAATTTTTACCTGTTTTAAGAAAGAAGGGGAAAGAAGGGAGGATAAGACGGATGGAATATTAAATGAAAAGGGTAGTAAAATGTGAACAAGAAGAAATTATGGAGGTAGAAGAACTATTTGTAGAAACAATGTATAGAAAGGAAGAAGTTGAAAGTTTGAGGTTTGCTTGTGCTAAATGTATTAACAGTACACCCTGCTTAAATAAAAATAAATTTATATTTATTATTGTAACTGAATTACATGGATATGTTGTATATGTTAGAATGTATATATTTTAATAGAGCATACTGTCACAGCAGAGATTAACTTTAAGAAAAATAAGGGAAATGGAAATGACCAGTTAAACGATTAAAATGGCACCCACAGTGCTGAATAGAACTGGAGACAATAGATCTGGGAAAGAGCCTTTGTTCATTAGCTCAATGAAAAAAAGGGATGCCCCAGGCACTGCCATGAATATTTGAATGTATTATGTGGCTGTCTGTGCTAAATTCCTACCTCAGTTCCAAAGGGGAGTATTGTGTGAACCTAAATTGTGTGAGGCTAATAGTAATATATTTATAGAAAATTATGATGGAAAAAATGTTTGAAGTACTAAAAAATTGTGATTGTAAACATGTCAGTATAAATCTCTGTAAGGTAATAAAAGAAAAAGGGAAAATAAATCAAATTGAAATGTGATGATGAAGTGATACAATGTGGAAACCTAAAGTTAGGAAAAAGAAAAAACTGGAAATCAAAAGTGGATTTTTTGAAACAGAGATATATTATATTATATATACAGTTGACATGAAAGAATAGTTAGGTGTGGTAGAAGGAGTAGATTTTGGAAGGCCATAGAGCAATATAGGGTGTGTTAGGTGATAGTGAACAAATCATAAAAGAAGGTAAAGAAACACAACTTTTTAAATTTTATTTATTTATCCATTGTTGACTGGGTTAGTCCACTGGGCTAGTAGATTATTTTCAGGGGAAACCCAAGGTGATATTTATACTACAGTTAACATGGAATGTAAGTAATAAAAAAAAGAAATGAAAGAGAAAGGTAATAGACTATGGAAGGAACATATGAAAATTAGAGTATTATATGAAAATTGGACAACATGCTAGGTAGTATTTAAAAAGAAATATGAAAAAAGACTTTTTGAAAATAGAGAGAATGTTAAAAAAGAGATAAAATGAAATATGAAAACACGATAAAAGATTTTAAGAAAGATATGGATGAAAGAAATAAAAGAGTAAGAGAAATAGAAAAGAACTTGTATGATAAAAGTTAAGAAAGCATTAAGACAATGTTGCATATTCAGAAATATTTTAAAGGGAGAAAAGGAAGAATTTTTACCTGATTTAAGAAAGAAGGGGAAAGAAGGGAGGATAGGATGGATGGAATATTAAATGAAAAGGGGTAGTAAAATGTGAACAAGAAGAAATTATGGAGGTAGAAGAACTATTTGTAGAAACAATGTATAGAAAGGAAGAAGTTGAAAGTTTGAGGTTTGCTTGTGCTAAATGTATTAACAGTACACCCTGCTTAAATAAAAATAAATTTATATTTATTATTGTAACTGAATTACATGGATATGTTGTATATGTTAGAATGTATATATTTTAATAGAGCATACTGTCACAGCAGAGGTTAACTTTAAGAAAAATAAGGGAAATGGAAATGACCAGTTAAACGATTAAAACGGCACCCCACAGTGCTGAATAGAACTGGAGACAATAGATCTGGGAAAGAGCCTTTGTTCATTAGCTCAATGAAAAAAAGGGATGCCCCAGGCACTGCCATGAATATTTGGATGTATAATGTGGCTGTCTGTGCTAAATTCCTACCTCAGTTCCAAAGGGGAGTACTGTGTGAACCTATGACAAGCTATAGTCAGGTGACCAGATGAAATCATTCTGCCAGCCCTCTTGGAAGTTATATTTTAGATATTACAAAGAGAAATCTCAGAGTATTGAGTATTCAGTTTTGGGAACCCTGACCAGAAAGACCCTCACCCACAGCATCTTTCTTTGCAGTAGTAAGTATCTTAATTAGGAGACAGTAATTCTTTTAGATTCAGTCAGCAATATAGTGAAGCTTAGTTTAGATATTGTTTTTCTTTATTTATCTGACTCTGGCCATCAATGTTCTTTTCAATATTTCCTGTGATCTGAAATCTGTGGTTTACTGTAAATATATATTCAAAGTTTTCATTGTTGCTTTATTATTTATTATTAAATATATTTAAAACTTTTATTGTGGCTGGTCCTCGTGGAAAGTATCTAACCTTTGAGAGTACTTATATTTATTTGGTGACACTGTGCAGGCAACTCCAGAAGGCTTAGCCACCTTGGTCAAATACTATCATTTGTATTAGTATTAATATTACACATCCTTTGTAATGGCCTTATAGTACTTACTGGTGGCAGTGAATCTACCTTATAGTCTGGGCAAAGTTGGCAGAGTGGGTAATCTATGCCAGCCTTTCCCATGTGTGTATGTGTGTGAAAATTACATCTCTCAGAGTGTACATGTCAGCTACTTGGGGCAGGGACATGCATCACTGGGTTCACAGAGAGGGTGCTGGAGGACTTGGCTTGGACACTCAGCTGAGACCTAACCCTATAGCTGTACCAGTGGGAAGCCTTATTTGGTACCTGGAGGGAGACAGATATAGAGGCATCCCTGGTTGAGTGTGGTCCCTGTGTGCTCTTATGGGAAATTGTATTTGATGCAGAGAGGTCTGTATCTGGAAAAATGAAGTGTATCCATTTGTAATCCAAGTGCACGTCCCTCTCCAGTGTCAGTATTCAGGATTCAAGCTCCTTGATTGCTGGCCCAGTGTGGGAATGTTACATACTGGTGGCAGTGATGAGCATCACAAATTGTAAAACAAAAATAGGAATGATGAAGATGTGTTGGCTGAAATAAAACAATGGCTGTGGAATAAAGGATGGGGAGATAGAATGAAAGATGTTAAAGTTTGTCAAGTTGAAGATGTGAAATATAGAAAACATTATAAATGTAATTAATGTAAGCAGAATGGAAGGGGTGTGATGTATTAAGATATATATATAAATAAAGCAACCTGTACCCTTTTTTCAGTAAGTACCATGGGATCTTTTACATTCACTTGAACTACTACCAATTCGGGCAGATGGGACAGTGGTTTCACATCTCATCTGAAGGATGACATACTCAAGAGTGCAGGCTACACTGAAATCATGACATGGGAATCAAACCCACAGCCTTTTGATCTTCCAGCCCTAATGGCAAATTTTCTACCTGTTGAGCTACTGACATTGTTAGATGCAGCTTTTATCAGCTACTCAAACAATAGAGTAGTAACAAGAAGAAAACAATGGAAAATCAATTTTGTACTGGCATCAAATATAAAAAAAAAACTCGGGTGGCCAAAACTGGAACATTAAAAATATTACTAATGAGTTCAAGGTTGAATAAACACCAGAAAGCTTGAGGTATTTTTCACCATTGAAATAACAATCAGATAATATCAGTGTTGTTTTTACTGCTGTTTATTGTTGTGACTAGGCAATGCCAGTGACATTTTCCAGCAGTGTTGATGCTGGTGTGAAGCAGTAACTGCATTACTTATTTTTTAAAGCAATGCTGTTTGGTATATGCCAGTACAAACCCCGGGCCAGGATTGTTGTAAACTCTACTGAAGCTTTTGGATCACTGTTTGGTGACAGTCATCTTTTAGTTGTTCAGCATGTTGTGGTAGCTTAGTTGGTGGTCTCATGTTGTAGCAGCTTAGTTGGTGGTCTCTCTGACATTTACAACAGTTCTTTACTAATGATTGTGCTTTTGTTTTATGACAAGAGCAGACTGGTTTACTTAAGAAATTTCCTGATTTTATATATATGTGTGTGTATGTGTGTGTGTGTGTGTGTGTGTGTGTGTGTGTGTGTGTGTGTGTGTGTGTGTGTGTGTGTGTGTGTGTGTGTGTGTGTGCATACATAATATGCCTCCTTCTTGAATATCCTATATGGCAATACTATCTATGTGATGGTTATATCATTGTAACTTTTAGAAGTAGACTTTCTGAAGGGATTGCATAAAATGGTAAACACAGATAATATATAAACTGAGACTTTCCAGTTGCATGATTTACATATATTTTTGACTGCTGTTTACTTAAAACCATGTATACTTGTTCATTAGCTGTTAATGAGTTTGGGTGTTGGCAACTTGAACAGTCTGATGAGGCATTAAGACATTACTAAGCAAGCAATAATGCCTGACAGGGTGTGTGTTAATGTGAAAAAAAATATAAAAAAAAAACAGAGAAACTAGTGGTCTTAAAACTTCATTGATGAGCTCAGTCACAATCATTTCCCAAAATCATGAAACTCACATAGTGTTCCAAAGCAGCAAGCCTGTATTCTTCATAGACAAGTGATCCTCTGTAACAAAAAAATCTGAAATATTTTTTTAACAATGTTAAACATATCTTTTATATACTTAGAAGTAGGTGTGGAAAACATACATATTGTTTAATTTTAAACCACCCTGTTCATGGCAAACAATATAAACAGGGCCATAAAAGTACATTTTAGAATGGCAAGTACCCACACCCACACACTACTACTGATTAGATGAAACTAAATTCTAGTTAAGGAAAATGCTACCTATCTGTTTGCCAGCTACATTCCAAAATCAGGTATTAAGAAAAGCATAACATAGATATAAAAAGAATTTTAACTTAACTCACATTCAGCTAAGTAAAGTAATAAAGCCTTCAACAGGTCTGTGACAAAAACTAAAATCAAGAAAATCACATAGTACCATAAACATAATCAAACTAGAACACTACAAATATAAAAATACATCTGTCTAATAATATCTAGTAAATATCCATTCATGTGTATTAGTATGCACAAAAAGAGTTATGTACAACTCAGAAAAAAATGTCAGTGGTTTGCAAAAAAAAAAAAAAAAGTGTCATGACGGTTTTCAGGTTTACAGCCCCAAAATAAGCTTATACAATGGAAACTAGCAGAAAACCACACAAAAATACAGAAAACAGCGGATGAAGTAAACTAGTAATGTATAAACATGTGCAGGTATGTGCATGAGTGTGCAAGAGGGTCCACCAGTATGGTAAATAGTGGAATTATACCAATACTACATGGTAATAATGGCATGAAAAAACCTTGGTGTGATGCAATAAACCTAATAAAACCAGAACTGAGGTTAAAATAACTAAACACACACACACACACACACACACACACACACACACACACACACACACACACACACACACACACACACACACACATATATACAGTGGATGTAAAAAGTTTACACACCCCTGTTAAAATGCCAGTTTTTTATGATATAAAAAAATAAAGCATTTCAAAAGTTTTCCCACCTTTAATGTGACCTATAACCTGTACAATTCAAATGAAAAACAAACAAATCTGTTAGGGGAAAAATATAAAAAAAATGTACAATATGCTGGTTGCATAAGTGTGCACACTCTTAAACTAATACTTTGTTGTGTGCGCACACCCTTAAACTAATACTTTGTTGAAGTACCTTTTGATTTAATTACAGCATTCAGTCTTCTACACACCTGCCATCAATTAAAGAGACTCTGATTAACCCCAAATAAAGTTCAGCTGTCCTAGTAGGATTTTCCTGACATTTACTCAGTTGCCTGCTACAGCCAAAGTCATGGTTTGCAGAGAGCTTACACAGCATTAAGGGGATCTCACTGTTGAAAGGTGTCAGTCAGGAGAAGGGTACAAAATAATTTCCACAGCATTGGATATACCATGGAACACAGTGAAGACAGTCAGCAAAATGTGGAGAAAATATGTGATAACAGTGAAATTACAAAGAACTGGATGTCCCTCCAAAATTGGTAAAAAGACAAGACAAAACCTGGTCAGGGAGGCTGCCAAGAGACCTACAGCAACAATGAAGGAGCTGCAGGAATTTCTGGCAAGTACTGGTTGTGTACTACATGCAACAACAATCTTCTGTATTCTCCATATGTCAGTACTATGGGGTAGGGTTGCAAGACAGAAGCCTCTTCTTACACAGAAAAACATCCATGCCCAGCTAAAATTTGCAAAACAATACATCAAGTCTCCCAAAAGCATGCGGGAAAATGTGTTATGGTCTGATGAGACCAAGGTTGAACTTTTTGGCTACAATTCCAAAAGATACATTTGGTGCAAAAACAACACTTCTCATCACCAAAAGATCACCATCCCCACAGTGAAGCATGGTGTTGGCAGTATCGTATTTTGGGGTTGCTTTTCTTCAGCTGGAACTGGGGCTTTAGTCAAGGTGGAGGGAATTATGAACAGTTCCAAATACCAGTCACTTTTGGCCCAAAACCTTCAGGCGTCTGCTAGAAAGATGATGATGAAGAGGAATTTCATGTTTTACCACGACAATGACCCCAAGCATACATCCAAATCAACAAAAGAATGGCTTCACCAGAAGAAAATTAAAGTTTTAGAATGCCCCAGCCAGAGCCAAGACCTAAACCCAATAGAAAATCTGTGGGGTGACTTGAAGAGGGCAGTGCACAAGAGATGCCCTCGCAATCTGACAGATTTGGAGCACTTTTGCACGTAAGAGTGGGTAATTATTGCCAAGTGAAGATGTGCTATGCTGATAGACTCCTACCCAAGAAGACTGAATGATGTAATTAAATCAAAAGGTGCTTCAACAAAGTATTAGTTTAAGGGTGTGCACACACAACAAAGTATTAGTTTAAGGGTGTGCACACTTATGCAACCAGCATATTTTACGTTTTTTATTTTTTATATTTTTTTCTCCTAACAGATTTAGGTTAGTTGTTCCATGGCATTTGAGTTGTTTTCAATTGAATTGTGCAGGTTATAGGTCACATTAAAAGTGGGAAAAGTTTTGAAATGATTTATTGTGGCCTCCTTTTTTATATCACAAAAACTTGGCATTTTAACAGGGGTGTGTAAACTTTTTATATCCACTGTATCTAAACATATATATATATATATATATATATATATATATATATATATATATATATATATATATATTCTACACATCAATTGTATTATTATTTAGTATACTTTTAGTAGATAAAATATTATTCAAAAAAATCCATAAAAGTCTTTACAGATTGTGTGACAACTTATGTAAATTCAACACATGCTTAATAGAGCAATAGTAGTTAAGTCCTGGTTTTCTGAAGCATTTCATTTCAACTGCCAGAATAGTTCTTTTTTTTCTCCAACACACCATTGACATCCCCTTCAAGCTCATTCATCTCCACACAGTACAGAAATTTATCATTCTCAGGTAGGAGACTGAAGCCATCTACTTTAAGGCTCTTACATGGGTACCCAATTACACTTAGTAAAATTAATACTTATACAAATGGTAGTTTTAACCAAGCAGCAAGACTTTCTGGATGGTGGCGCCACAATGCCACTAAATAAATGCAAGTACTCTCAAAGGTTAAATATTTTCTAAAAGACCAACCACAATGAAAGGTTTAGATATATTTAATAAGTAACAAAAAAACATGAAAATACTGAATATCTATTTACAATATACACCACTGTTTTAATCACAGAAAATATTAAAAAAAACACAGATGGAAAGACTCAGATACAGAAAAATAACATTTAGCTAATATCACTATATTTTTCTAACTAACTGAAGAATTACTGTAACCTAGTTACTTACTAAAGCAAGGAAAGATGAAAGTGGATGGGTGTCTTTGTCAGGTCCCAAAAGCAGACTGCACTTATCACATCTCCCACTAGTACTCAAATACAATTTTAGTACTGGCTACAGAATGACATTATATCTGGTCCATTGACTCTGGTTCCCACACTACTCCCTCACTAGAAACTGAACCAGGATGTGGCACTGATGTATCACAATACACACATAGATCTTTAGGTAAGGTTTATTACAGCATCTGGAAATTGTAAAACAATTCCATCACTTCCACTCTTCCTGCAGAGACTAACAAGCTATTCTCTGGCAGCATTCAGACTTGTGAGATAAGATATTTATAGCCTAAACTAAGTAATTTAATTTCATGCTATTTTTCTAAAGGTTAGCTGAGCTGAGCTTAACCCCTTCCCTTCCAGTATCCTCTGTTAAACTATATATCATTTCATCAGTTATAACAATAAAATCTGACTTACATGTATATTTCTTTTCTGTCCAGCATGACCCACTGTTCATACATTTTTAACACAAGCAACTTTACAGATACATTTTACCACAAGCATCTGTACAAATCAGGTTGATATTCAAATGGCATATAATTCTTTACAAAAATCCAGCTGGCTGTGCTGGCATATGCTACACATGCACTGCCTTACTCTCCCTGGCACAGTTGTCACTACCTCACATCATCAATATATGTATGGTTCTTCAGACTGAAAAAACATGCTCTAGTTTGAAAATTCTAGTTATGACTCACATGGAGGGTAAATGTATATAGTATAAATTCTACGATAATGGGCTCAGAAAACAAGCAATCCTCATCGTATGATTAGTGTCCCATGGAAGGGTTTTAATGTACAGCTATCATCTGCTGAATAATGGGATCGCCTAATCTGGCAAGAAATGATGGTGCAGATATTGAAATTGTCTTCAAGAGCTGCCATTATTTTTCCCTGTATTAAAAGAGGATCTTGCATGGTTAGCAAATAAAAAACAAATACAGAAATTAATACAATGAACAAAACACTTTAACAGATAGACCATTGGGCTCAGTCCAGAACTAAGGAAGAATGAGCCATAGGGGTTTAATTTAGCATGGATGGTGTCTGGCTATTGCCCACACTGTGAAATTAATGGAAAAGCCATTAGCACTGCCACCTATCCATATTTTCTGGACTATCCGGAAATCAAACCGATTGTCTGGTAGTCTGGAAAACACTGTACAAATTCTAATATTCTGTTTAAAAAAACAGACAAAGTTTATTAAATCTGCAGATTTAGTACCCTTTTTTTTATAAAAAAAAAAAGCATAGTAAATTGGCAGAAAAAGGCATCTCAAACAGGAAAAAGAAGGAATTCCTCCTCATCTGATGTGACAATGACATCACAGAATGGGCAGAAAGTGGGCGGGGAGAGGGGAGGAGATGTCAGGGTTATGGGAGATGCCAGGGTGTGGCCCTGGTCTGGTTTTCACCACAGCAAAGGATGGCAACCCTAGGAGCCATTGATTTTCGAATCTGAGTAACTAAAGAATATTGCTACACCAAAATGTGCAACTGAGGATAAGCCCACTAGTAAGGCAGTAGAAAACATCAGGCTAACCAGCCACAAGCAAAAGCAAATGGCTAAAAATGATAAATGTTCACAATACACAGCATATGGAACAAGACTAAACAATTAGAAGCATTTGCAAAATACTGTAATTCAGATATACTAGTCATTACTGAAACCTGGCCGAAGGGACACATAAAAAGCTGACTTTAATCCAGAAGATATAATATGTACAGACAAGCTGTATTGCATAAAGGAGAAAGTGGAATAACAAGTGTCCTTGGAAAGAACAAATAATGTAATGACAATAATAAAATAGTAAACTGATAATTGCATCCAGCATTGCCTTGCCAATTTATGGCTAATTACCTTGTTGGCTATTGGACCATGTTCCATTGAAGGTAAGGTGGCCTTTTCACTAATTCTGAAAACAGAGCGCCGATGGCGCTTTTGTTTATAGACTTTTTTTACAACATCCCTGTAACACAGCCCTGTATTAAAATTGAAGAGCTACTCAGATAGAGAATACCTAGATATAGGGTACCCCTGTATGTGCTTGTGTGGTTACTTTTGTTGTGTTGTGTAGTTAGTTAGGGATGGATGTAGGGATAGGGTTAGGTATTGCTAGGTCTGCAACCATATATATGGAATTTAACTGGCTTTTTTAGGGTTTTTTTTTGTATATCTATATTACATCATTCTCACAGCTATGTCATTTAACTTCACCTATGTTATGTTATTATGTGTGTCCTTTGTTCCCTTTATTTACATTTATGTATATTTATAAGTTTATAACAACTTGCTTGTTGTGTGGTCCTACAGTATTATTTTTTAATTTTTTTTTTATTTTTATATTTTTTCCAGTTTCCAGGATTTTTACAAGTAGTAATTGTTTTGTTGTACATTATTTTGTAGTAGTTTTAAAGTTTTTAAAGAAATGTTCTCTCACCTCACCTGAGGTGTTATTATTGTTTTTTATTGTTCTTCTGATGAAGCCACAGTGTACTGTGGCGAAAACGCTCTGTTGAATTTTAATAAATGCGTTCAGGATTCATTTGTGTGGTTTCTGCCGACAAGGACCCTCATATTGGTGCAGAAAGTGGAATAACAACATTTATAACATACAAGTACTTCCTGAAATGTACATCATCTGAGAAACTGGGTGCTTATGATGGAAATTAAAAGGCCATAACAATAACAGTACCTGTCACCCCTCCCACCCAAGTCCTCTAAACTACTAGGAACCTATATGCTGTAAAAAAATCACATCAAAGATATTAATTTTGTGAACTTTAGTTATGCTTTGACTTAGGAATGTGTTCCATTCCTGCCATGATATTAGAAACCTTAAACATTTGGAGAAACTGAAAAAAAGAGAGAGACATTACAAACCAGTTACTTAGCAATACCAATTTTGAACTAGTTTGTGCAGAATAAACAATTACAGAGTGGACAACTTCCTTTAACTACTAAATGTGTTCTGCTACATGGTTTACACCAAATAATCACTCCCAGCCTGCACTGATAAAACTAAAATGAAAATCATCTTAGACTGGCTATTAGTATCACATTTATAATGTACTACATAGTATGCAGGAACATTATGTGGCATCATAAGTGATTAGAACCTCACATACCTAATGTGAAAACCTCAGAAAAACTAAACTGCAAAGATACTTCAAGGCAAATAGCTTTAACATTTTTGAAAGGAATAACAAAATCACTTCATGCAGCAAATAATCTGCAAAACCTTAACACACCTGACCTACCAAGTTTAAATGAGGCAACCGCCTAGTTATATATCTCAATCAAAGGAATCTAACACAGTCTGACATCATGACATTCTGTTAAGATAAAATACCTGTCAGCCCTGAATGACCAAGGAACTAATACCAGTGACTATTTATTTATTTATTTATTTAAGTGTGTTTACAAAGGTAGAACATTGTTCAAACAGACCAGTTTCAAGCTCAGCCTCAAAAGTGATGACTGAAAAGAATAAAACTTAGTTGCAATATTCAAAATCCAGACTGCAGGCTAATCCTCAGCAATATAAGTATCTTATAAATAAATAAAACAACCAATAGAAACTGCAAAGGGAACCACTTTAATCAAGGCAGCCATCTTTGTTCCTCACCCCAAAATTCTGGCAGTTTCAATTTCTTAAAGTAGGTGTCAATACCTCTTTTCTCTCCCCAAACTCTGTGAACAGAGTATGAAATTGCTCTGCATCTAGTTCAGAGTGGGAATTCCTACTATTCCGAGTTGCCATGACTACGGATGACCAACCACAGAGTACCTTATACTTAACATTCTGATTTTATTTTCACGATAGGGGAACTTTAAAAAAATAAGAACTTTAAATCAGATGGTTTTGATAATCTTCTTACAAAATTTGTAGGAGTGGGCGCTTTTTCTGTAGCAATACAATTAACTCAGCTCAGAAACTAAAATATAAGAGCTGACCCTGTTCCATCCAAATGAAATAAAGGTTGTCAGAATCCAGCTAAGAGGGAACTTCAAAAGAACTTAACATTTATAGCTTATAGCCATTGCAAACATCCCATCAAAAATATTGGAATAGGTAATATACTATCAGCTAAACTACCATACAGAAGAAATCAAACTTATCACCAATTCTCAGCATGGTTTCCTTAAAGGATGCTCATTTATTATACTATCTGTAAGATCCATCCATCCACAACCCCTTTTTCCCATTTTTCACATGAGTTCGGTGTCACTTTAACAATGTCAATCATCTAGAGGCAAGGAAGTAAATGCACACACAGCCAGGAAATGGAACAGCTTGTTGTAAGTTCACCAAGGCAGATTCAACTGCGAGTAGAGTGAAACCAGCATTCAAATAATAATTTTATTCAGAACCACAGAATAATAACACACGCCACGCTTAGGGAATAGAGGAATTCTGAGCTTTATCAAATGACTGTTGAATCAGGTGTCTTATATACCTTGAAAACTTAAGTTAATTAGATAGCACTACCAATATTTTAACATAGAGATGACTGTATCTCATTATGCTTAAAAAAGAAATTTAAAAAAAACAAAAATAATAAATATAATAGATTGCTTAAAATATGCATTAATGCATTCATGCCCATGTAAAGACGATACTCTTCAAGCATAATAGCTGCTTGATACACGATCTAACTTTACCTGCCAGGGGAGTCCCTTGCATTTACTTTAATTTTGCCAGGAGTGGTGGCATCAGGCTTAAGTTGCCAGTATCACCCCCTTCCAGTTTCAGGTTTGGACAGGTCACCATTAAATTTATAAAAAGCGCTGGTTTCAGGTTTTTTCTTTATATAATAAATTGCTTTTTGCTTCATTTATAAAATGCTATACTTGCCCTCGTATTCCTTGCTGTTACTCGGGTGCAGAGCCTTTGTAGATGTGGGAAAGAATGGTAGTGAACTTTTTCTTATAGGCCATGCATTAAAACCTTGAAATGGCCTGTGGGTAGATTTTAAACCTTCTGATGGAATATTCCCTGTTTTTCTGTACCCTTCATTACATGTTATTTTCTTGCCCTACATTTAAATGTTCCCTTGTTTGCTGGGTTCTCAAACATTTCCTTGCTACACTCATTTTTTTTTGATTTTGGTAAGGTTGGTCACTTTGAAACTTAAACTCTTAGGCTTCCTTCTCAACAGGCCAGGGTGGTCAGGGTAAGTCCTCCATTTCCCTCATTCGGCAAACAGGCAAGTGCTTTTAAAAAACAAGGTAAGGATATTCTGGCAACAAATTTAGAGCGATTTCGTATGCCCGAACACTACCCAGAAGGGTTAGATGACTCCTCTTTAAATTCACCTTTCCTATGGAGAACCAGGCTTTTGGAATTTACCCAGATCGACCAGGCTCTGGAACAGACTTTCCAAAGCCTTTCCTCTGCCAGTGAGTTTTCTTTGTCCGATGTATCCTGCTTGCCTTTTATGTCCCTCTCAAAGCAATGCCTGGAGTTGCCAAAAAGCCTGTGCACTTTTTTCTGAAAAGAAAACTGTTCTCCAAAGTAGAGTTTTACATACGAAGCTAGATTAAACTGTTAGCTGAGTGAAAAAACTGTTCTCAAGTAATTTTTATAATGCAATTGGTCATTGATGCGAATTGTGGTGATCGGTTTTTGCAGACACTTTGCAGAAAATAATGCAAAAACCTGAAAAGCTCAAAACCTCAATCCTGCCTAATGCCCCAAGATGCAGATGTCATCAAGGAAGATCAAGGCTAGAGTAGTAGATTGGGTCCTTAAAAAACATCATCTACAAACTTGTGCTCCCAGCACTGTCAGCAGAAGCACCACGGGGTGGCAATAAGGTGGATGCTATGTTGCATTGCCTTTGCTTTTGCTTTCTTCATTGACCAAGATGAAAAGTAAAGTTAATCGATTGTTTCCAATTTGATGATGATGACCAAGTTACTTGTAGTCTGTTGTTGTTCAATGAGAAGCTCACCAAAAACTCACAGACATCATCACCCAGAGATGCTGAAAAGAGATCTAAAGAAAAGAGATCCGGTCACATGGGTCAGGGAGTCAACAGGTCAGTGGGAAATGGAACAGTAGAATACTGGGAGTCCTTGCAGCCATCGTTGAAATGTGAGGGGGTCTGTCAGGCAATTAGTCAATAAATCACTGGGCTCACAAGTAATTTCCTCCTGCCCCTGCCCCTGTGACTATTGGCCTGTGTGGGGGTTGGTTTGATGAATTTTGGGGATGCCAAGTAAAACTTTTATCCTTGGAATTTTTTTGTGTAAGAAAATAATTGCTAGTAGGCAGCATTGATGATTCATTGGCAGCAATAAATGCATAAAGCCAAGTTGATGCTTAGAGCAATATTGGCTTCATTTGGTGAGACTGTTGAATATTGCCCATCATTTTGAAGCATGTTATGAAGCCCGCCTCCCACATGCAGCAAATAACAACAATATATTCACTATTTAACTCCGCCATTTCATAGTCCCTTTAACCTTACTTTAACTGTTTAATAGTTGAACCTTCTTTAAGTTGCTTTGCCTAAAGTTGTCTTTCTCCCAATCCTTTTCCCAAATCCTTTCTTTCCCTGGTCTCAAAAAAAAATGAGTGAAGGGTGTATGGGGTTAAATATACTTCTCTTACAGCTGCGGCCGGGCTAAATTGCATAAATTAAAATAATGTAATTATGTTAAAAAGTAACCCAAAAGGGGTTTTAACTCAGCGAGGACTGTGAAAGATTCATAGGTCTAGAAGCACAAATTGGAACACCACGTAGAACACGCCAAACACCCCCCCATCCCCAGTTCTAAGTCTGTAATTATAAATGGCATAAAAAGTTATCTTAAATAGTAAACACACATATAAGGCCCCCTATACCATTTAATAGTTTTATTTTAATGTAATAGTCAGCAAATTCAGGTGGTTTTTGTGTTTTAAGTGTTTAGTCAAAACTTTCCTCATTCACTACTCAGTGGTCCATGCCTCTGGTGCCTTGGTGCCTGTTTCCCCCCCCTCCAGAGTTCTTGTTCCTCCTGGTCCCAACACCCTCCTGACCCTTCCAGCCGCCTTTTCTTCTTCTTTCTTTCTCTTCTCTTCCACCTCTTCGTGAACATTTTCTTTCCTCTTGGGTATAGGTAGGTGCTTTTACTTTGACACTTTGGTAACGCAGTTGAGGGGCAAGGTAAGCCACCACCCCCCCTTCTTCTGCCAAGTCTCTTTTTCCAGCTTTCTTTTTTTTCTGTTTAAACATCACCAAACAATATCAACTTTGTTAAAGCTTAGATCATATGTCACTTTAAAAAGCAGAAAGTCGCAAGATTCTCACCAACAGGTGGCTAGCCTTACTGCGGCTGTTCACACATGTGCATACCCACTCACACCAATGACCAATTGAGAGTGTCCAAGCCACCTAATGCATGTCTTTTAGAATATGGAGGGAAACCAGAGCACCCTGAGGAAACCTATGCAAACACTGGAAGGATATGTAGACTCTGCACCACAGGGAGGATATGCAGACTCTGCACAGAAGGTACCCCAGCTGAGAATCAAGCCAGGTAACTGCTTGCTGTAAAGCAACAACACTATCTGCTGTGCCGCCATATCTGTAGCAGATCTAATCAGACAACAGATAGGCCCAGGGAAATGGTAGCATGTTTATTCCTAGATTTCTCTAAGGCATCTGACAACATAAGCCATGTAGGCTTAATAAACTGATCTGCAGATGCACACATTTATCCCCATAGCATGAAATAGTTTCATAACAATTTGCCAAAGGAAGATAATCTATCAGGTGGGAACAAGATATAAAAAAACATTTTACAGTTAACAAAGTTGTATCTCAATACTCTGTTTTAGGACACCTGTGTGACAACCATGCCCTGGCCCAGCAATCAAGGAGCCTCAATCCTCACCACTAACACCAGGGGGGGCATCTCATATAAGAGGAAAGGATAACAAATACACACAGTAAAGTACAATTTCCCTTAAGTGCACACAGAGATCACAGTCAGTCTAGGGCTGGTTGCTCCCTTGCTCTCCAGGTCCCCAATAAGACTCCCCACTGGCACATATCTCAGCCTAGCTGGCAAGCTAACCTCAACTACCCTCTCTGTCCCACCAGTGCTTCGTGTCCCTGCCCAGGTAGCTGACACACCACACACACTTTGAGATAAGTATTTATACAACTTCACAGACACTCCTGGGAAAGGCTGACAGAGATTCTCCAGCTGTGCCCCTTTACTCAGACTATACGGTAGTAATTTCTGCCGCCATCAGCTAATACTTATCAGCTACCCAAAGGCACTTAAAAGGTGTCCAATTATTACTGTGCAATTTTATTATCCAATTGGTAATGTAACTATTCAGTCTAAGGCTTATTAAAGTGGCTTATTACAATAAACTCTATAAATATGCAATGTACTCTAGAGCTTACTTATCTCTACACAAACCAGCCACAGGTAAAAGGTTTTAAAATATTTAATAATGAATAATTAAAAATGCAAGACAATACTACTACACCACAGTGATATCTAAGAGTTCAGAAATCACTCAGAAACTTAACATAATACAGTAAAACAGGTCTGATGTCAAAGAAAAACAACACTTCATCTAACTTTCTAATCTTTAGCTATTCTTAAGAGAAAACACAGTGCTACAATCCTACTTACATACATATAAAGCATAAGCACTGCTGGGGTTGATGGTCCAAGACAAAATGCTTACAGTCTCTCTCTGAACAACAGTTTTTAAACTCACTAACAAACAGCTCTGCTGGGGCCCTCCCAGATTCCATCATTTTGACACTTAGTCTGGAGTTCCCAAGCCAACAAACTGCATTATTTAGCAATCTAACACTTGCTCAGGAAACTACAACAATAAAAGACATTTCATATGTACACTCTAGCAATTATTCCTTAAGTTAAGATAATAGAGAGAATGTGTTCAGCCAGATGCTTTGGCACCACTATTTAGATAATTGTAACTTCAAAGAACATTTGAAATGCTTGGCTTAGTTTTCCTTACAGCAGATGGCAATGTTGCAACAATCTTGAAGCTCACATTTTACAGTGTTTCCGTTCATTTAAGAACACAAGCCTGTATTTTACAGTTATATATACAAATGATAGAATTATGTATCAAATTCTATTTGACTAGGCTGACAGCCTTTGCCCATCTTTCCCCAATCTTCACACCCTGTTATTTAGCCTTTATATTATCTCCATGATAAAGCATGCTGGCCAGTTTCACGTTGTAAAGTTTGCAAATAACACCACACTGTTCTGTCCAACATAAACACACAAACACTAAAATTGAACTACAAACAGGTTTCCTAGTTCTGGAAAACTAGCTATGTGCTTTGCATCTTGTATTTAAAGCCACCAAAAGCAACTCTACAGATTTCTGTATTTCCCACTACAAAAATTCCCACTGACCATACAATGTCTGTTAATGTCATACCATTTACCAATAAACTCAGATAACACTGGCTGCATTTTAGATAATACACCTTCCTTAGAATGTTAAATATACACTACCATAAAAAAGCATGTGGTCACATGGTCATGTCTGCAAAATATCATATTTATACATCTGACTCTAAAAAAAAAAAAAAAAAAATTTGTCACCACCCAAATCCATGGCAGACTCTTCTATAGTTGCATTAAATGTACAGGCTTCAAAAATTCCCTGCTCGTAAAGCTCAAACAAACATACCAACAGACTTCAAAATTCATACGTGTTAGTATACATAAATTACATCACTGCACCCTGTTGCTAGTAGACGTAATATACATCTCTGCACCCTGTTACTAGTACACATAATATACATCCCTGCACCTGTTACTAGTATACATAATATACATCACTGTATCCTGTTACTAGTATACATAATATACATCACTGCACCCTGTTACTAGTATACATAATATACATCACTGCACCCTGTTACTAGTAAAACTAATATATATCCTTGCACATGTTACTAGTATACATAATATACATCACAGCACTCTGTTACTAGTATACATAATATACATCACTGCACCCTGTTACTAGTATAAATAATATACATCACTGCACCCTGTAACTAGCATACATAATATACAACACTGGACCCTGTTACTAGTATACATAATATACATTGCTGCACCCTGTTACTAGTATACATAATATACATCACTGCACCCTGTTACTAGTATACATTACATACATCCCTGCACCTGTTACTAGTATACATAATATACATCATTGCACCCTGTTACTAGTATAGATAATATACATCCCTGCACCTGTTACTAGTATACATAATATACATCACTGCACCCTGTTACTAGTATACATTACATACATTCCTGCACCTGTTACTAGTATACATAATATACACTGCTGCACCCTGTTACTAATATAGATAATATACATCCCTGCACCTGTTTCTAGTATACATAATATACATCACTGCACCCTGTTATTAGTATACATAATATACATCCCTGCATCTGTTACTAGTATACATAATATACATCACTGCAGCATGTTACTAGTATACACAATATACATCGCTGCACCCTGTTACTAGTATACATAATATACATCGCTGCACCCTGTTACTAGTATACATAATATACAGCACTGCACCATGTTACTAGTACACATAATATACATAACTGCACCCTGTTACTAGTATACGTAATATACATCACTGCACCCTGTTACTAGTATACATAATATACATCCCTGCACCTGTTACTGGTATACATAATATACATCACTGCACCCTGTTACTAGTATACATAATATACATCCCTGCACCCTGTTACTAGTATATATAATATATATCCCAGCATCTGTTACTAGTATACATAATATACATCCCTGCACCCTGTTACTAGTATATATAATATGCATCCTTGCACCCTGTTACTAGTATACATAATATATATTGCTGCACCCTGTTACTAGTATACATACTATACATCACTGCACCCTGTTACTAGTATACATAATATACATCCATGCACCCTGTTACTAGTATACATAATATACATCCCTGCACCCTAGTATACATAATATACTTTGCTGCACCCTGCTACTGTTATACATAATATACATCACTGCACTCTGTTACTAGTATTCATAATATACATCAATGCACCCTGTTACTAGTATACATAATATACATCCCTGCACCCTGTTACTAGTATACATAATATACATCCCTGCACCCTGTTACTAGTATACATAATATACATTGCTGCACCCTGTTACTAGTATGCATAATATACATCGCTGCACCCTACTACTAGTACATGTAATATACATCCCTGCGCTCTGTTACTAGTATTCATAATATACATCCTTGCACATTGTTACTGGCATATATAATATACATCCTTGCACCCTGTTACTAGTATACATAATATACTTCACTGCACCCTGTTACTACTATACATAATATACATCTCTGCACCTGTTACTAGTATAGATAATATACATCCTTGCACCCTGTTACTAGTGTACATAATATACATTGCTGCACCCTGTTACTAGTATACATAATATACATCCCTGCACCCCATAATAGTATACATAATATACATCCTTGTACCCTTTTACTAGTATACATAATAAATATCTCTGCACCCTGTTACTAGTATACATAATATGCATTGCTGCACCCTGTTACTAGTATACATAATATACATCACTGCACCCTGTTACTAGTATACATTACATACATCCCTGCACCTGTTACTAGTAATACATAATATACATTGCTGCACCCTATTACTAGTATATATAATATACATCCCTGCACCCTGTTACTAGTATACATAATATACATCCCTGCATGCTGTTACTAGTATATATAATATACATCCTTGCACCCAGTTACTAGTATACATAATATACATCACTGCACCCTGTTACTAGTATACATAATGTACATTTCCCTATTGCGGGTATACATAATATACATCCCTGCACCCCGTAATAGTATACATAATATACATCCTGCACCTTTTTACTAGTATACATAATATATATCTCTGTACCCTGTTACTAGTATACGTAATATGCATTTCTGCACCCTGTTACTAGTATACATAATATACTTCACTGCACCCTGTTACTAGTATGCATAATATACTTCCTTGCACATTTTTACTAGTATATATAATATACATCACTGCACCCTGTTACTAGTATACATAATATACATCGTTGCACCCTATTACTAGTATACATAATATACATCCCTCCACCCTGTTACTAGTATACATGATATACATCTATGCACCCTGTTACTAGTGTACATAATATACATTGTTGCACCCTGTTATTAGTATACATAATATATATCAGTGCACCCTGTTACTAGTATACATAATATACATCACTGCACCCTGTTACTAGTATACATAATATACGTCACTGCACCCTGTTACTAATATACATAATATACATCAGTGCACCCTGTTACTAGTATACATAATATATATCGGTGCACCCTGTTACTAGTATACATAATATACATCACTGCACCCTGTTACTAGTATACATAATATACATCACTGCACCCTGTTACTAGTATACATTATATACATATATGCACCCTATTACTAGTATACATAATATACATCTGTGCACCCTGTTACT
This sequence comes from Protopterus annectens, assembly GCF_019279795.1. Classification (NCBI taxonomy): domain Eukaryota; kingdom Metazoa; phylum Chordata; order Ceratodontiformes; family Protopteridae; genus Protopterus; species Protopterus annectens. The sequence continues at coordinate 409,512,959 of NC_056744.1, read as the reverse complement.
AGTATACATAATATACATCACTGCACCCTGTTACTAGTATACATAATATACATCACTGCACCCTGTTACTAGTATACATAATATACATATTTGCACCCTATTACTAGTATACATAATACACATCTGTGCACCCTGTTACTAGTATACATAATATACATCACAGCACCCTGTTACTTGTATACATAACATACATCACCGCACCCTGTTACTAGTATACATAATATACATTCCTGCACCCTGTTACTAGTGCATAATATACATCACTGCACCCTGTTACTAGTATACATAATATACATCACTGTACCCTGTTACTAGTATACATAATATACATTCCTGCACCCTGTTACTAGTATACATAATATACAGCACTGCACCATGTTACTAGTATACATAATATACAGCACTGCATCCTGTTACAGAATCTCTTCTGGTCTATTTTAAAAAACAGATTAGATTACTATTGCCTACGTGACACTGGCAGATATCTTTACCTTAACTCATGCTATTCTTCTCCTCGGCTAGTTGAACTGTGTCACAGTGCCAGTTTTTTTGCTCATAGGGGTTGCAAGGGTGGCCTAATGGTTAAGGTACTTGCCTTGCAAGCACAAGGTGCAGGGTTTGAGTCTCACAAGGGATAATTGGCTAAGTTTAGAATGGCTCGCAAGGGCAGTTAGCTTAGTACTAATCTATGAACCTATAATCATCTTAAAACAAACTTATTAAAATCAATAAAAGTAAAAATGCATGTGGCAATATATTCAAAAACTGCATCATTCTGATTTAGAATAAACTTCCATCCTTTATTGTAAACATCGTGACCATTACTACATTTGAAACAGAATTAAACTCGTACTTTTTGAAACAGGTCAGACATAGTTGCTAATTTCAACATTGTCACAGTTTGGCACACACTACCACTTAGTATGACAAGACACTGATCCATCACCTCTGCAAATATCTATATATCTCTATATCTATAACTATTTATCTATAGATGGATAGATAGATGTAAATGGGAAAACAAGTATGTCAGTGGAGAACAAAAGAAAACAATAATGTCTGCTACCTCTGTTAACTTTAAGTCATAAACTCCTTCAGTATGATGCCCTGAAACTTATAGTCACAATGTATCTTTCATAGTTCTCTTTCAGTTACTGTTACTCTTCAGGAAATTCTATGAGCAACCATTTTGGCTAATTTGTCTCATGGTTTTATCACTGGTAGTATATGTGTAACTATAGTACTAAAATAGGTATAACAATGTATTCTGCTAATTTTAATTCTTTTCTCACATAAACTATCAAAAAATGTTTTTTTACACTCAATAACTGAAACAGTTGTATATTAAAGTTATATATGTTACTGTACACTACACAGTCACTGGGCCAGATTAAAAAAAATGCTCTTAGTGTAAGTGACTTCCTCCTTTCTATAAAGCAGGTTTATACTAGTATGAGTCACTATAATGTGAAGAAGTCTTTTATAATCAGGGCAGCATTACACCAGAATAAGTCGTCACCTCAGCTGAGGGCAAGTCTTATGGAATCTGTCCAGTTTTGTTCAGTATGTCATCTTTTGCTGTGTCATACGTTTTTACATTGTCTGCACCTAGTCTTGATACCAAAACAATTACCAACATATTAACAATGCCAGCTAGTATAAGATCATAAGGAATTTAAGGCAACCGAATCATGTGACCACTTACACCTTCCCAGTTCCAACCCGTAGATCACACCCCACTCTCAAGGACCCCTGGCCCAGTGATTTTGTGAATGCCCATATAATTATGATGGTGGATCACATTCCTTAATTTGCAGGGTGAGTCTGTTCTAAAGGTGGGGAAGGTGTTGTGTGATGAACCTATCTGTCCACAATATTTTACTTAACTGCTGATGAAAATTTAAATCTCTGGTTCAGTACTAGTGGGACTATCTGATATGTGAAGATGCAGGAGATCCAGGACCAGTGACTCTCCAATGGCACTGAAGGCAAAGCACAGGTGTCTCAGGAGTCTCCCATATATTGAATAAAGAGACATGCTTCCACTCTTTTCTGGTAGCTTAGAGCTTTTAAACCAGTTCTTAGTTAAGAATCTCTGTGTTGTTTCAAGTTGTTAGATTTATCTAGTGAGTGACATCCCAAAGAAGGTGCTGTGTTCAATAACTTGTTTAATAAATGCTAAATGTAAGGGAACAATGACTTCTCCAAATATGGATGATATTTCCTTGGAAATTAGCTGTTCTATGTCGGAGGACTTTCTGACTGTTATTGTTACATGATAATCAAAGGAGAGGAAATTGTTAACCCAGGTTTGATGATTCATAACAACATTTTCATTTTAAAGTGGGGTATTGTCTATTTTAAATTCAGAGGGAGGATCTGATAAATGTGACAATGTTGTATGTTTAGCATTTGATATATGGCCATTTTTAGCATACAAGATATTAATGAGTATAAGCTCTTGCTAAAGGGTTTGGTCTTTAGAGGAGGATTTGACAATGGCTCATAGTTTGCAGTCATTGAGGTTTTGGTTCATGTTGTGGGAATAAAAATAAATAAATAAATAGATGTTGAAAAAAAAGGTTCCGGTAATGAGCTTTGTGGGACACCGCTAGTCCTCCACAAACTTTCTGATGAATTACCTTCCATCCTGGCTGCGTGGGTTTGTCTTTTAACAAGTTTGCTATCAGTCTATCTTCATAAGTATCTATTTGTAATGCACTAAGTTTGCTAACTATACTATCATGGAAGATGGCATCAAATGCCTTGACCAGGTAAAGGGAGACATGATAGGTTCTTAACCTAATTCTAAAGTAGGCTTCCTTTTCATATCAAATGGAGAACTTCCATGGCAACCTTTAAAATCTATCCTGATAGCTGATTAGCTAACTGCAAATTTTAAACTGGGACATGTGGGGAAAATCTGCTTAAAGTAAGGTTTTATTGATCGCCCAATAATATTGTGTGATAAGTCTGAGCTTCTCAAATGATTCCTTGCATGTTAAGCTTAGTAAGACTGTATGAGTCTATGAACCTTGCCATTATGTTTAGATACAAATAAATGGTATGTGCTTTGTATATAATTATTACATGTTGTTGCTGTCTTTCGGCTTTTCCTGGTTAGGGGTCGCCACAGCGGAACTCCGGTCCGCTAATGATTGGCAGTAGATTTTGACGAACGCCGAGGTGCCAGCTCGACATTCAACCTTCAACGAAGGCAAGCCCATTTACGCATGTCTTTCGAACGCCCACCCAACTGCGGGGAGGACATGCAGACTCCGCACAGAAGGCACTCCCCACACTCCAGCCAAGAATCAAACGGGAGAACCTCTTGCTGTGAGGCAACAATGTTACCGCTGCATCATCGCAGATGTCACTCTATAATTATTACATATTACTGGTAATTACTGGAAATTTTCTCTATCTTCCCTGGACCTGCACTGAGCATTGGCCTCAATCCAGTTGGGCAACTAATATATAAATTGTGTGTGTGTGTGTGTGTGTGTGTGTGTGTGTGTGTGTGTGTGTGTGTGTGTGTGTATACGTGCATACACAACACACATATACACACAGACACTAAAAATTAGACAGCAGGGCAATAAAACAGATCTTAGACAGATATTGCAATGAGAAGGAACTCTGATCATTACAGAAATCCTAAGTAAGGAGCACAGTAATCCATGGGAAGGATTTATTTAAATGTGTGAAGTGTGTGACACACTATGAATTACTTGTTCAGACTTGTAATATTAGGCACGTACATTCCAGTGTAACAACCACATAACAGTGTATCATAAATAACTCATGTAGCTTGGAGCTGAGTGTACCCAGTAATGATATCATAATCAAGTCTTCTTAAAGGGACCAGAAAAAAACCTTTAGTTGTCTCTTTCTGCCACCTGCTGGGTATTGTTTAGTACTACTATTAGCTACAGAGTAGACTGAGGCAAAATAATTTTAAATACAAGCAAGCACATGTCTGATCTGTCTAAGTTTTGCTAGAACGTCCATTTTTTTCTCAAAATTTTGGTCTGTTCTTCATAAAACTTGTGGTTTTCTCACACATTTTTGAGGATTGAAATCAGTAAATAATGAGGGTCATTTGAGTTTTAGACTTCATAGCCTTCAGAAAGTGCCTGTTAACACAAATCCGGTTATTCTAACAACTTTCCAAGTTTATAAGAACAATATTTAAAATCTGTATCTATTTTTGGGTCTTTGTCCCCCCATTATTTTAGCTTTTACCAGATTTTTTGCAGGAAAGCAAGTCTAAATAAGATTAGCAAGACTGAAATGCAGTGATTGTGTTTTTAACAACAAGGGGGATGAAAGCTGACGTAAGAAAGGTACCTAACTCCACAGCACTGCACATGCTCTGTCACACCAACTCTCATTACCGCTAAAGCCAAACTCCAGAGCACTGCACATGCACTGTACGCCAGCTGTCATTACCCCCTAGAACCAAACTCCACAGCACTGCACATGTTGTGTTACACCAACTCTCATTACCCCAGAACCAAACTCCAGAGCACTGCACATGCTCTGTCACAGCACCTGTCATTATCCCTAGAACCCCACTCCACAGCACTGCACATGCCCTGTCACACCACCTCTTATTACCACAGAACCAAACTCCACAGCACTGCACATGTTGTGTTACACCAGCTCTCATTACCCCTAGAATCAAACTCCAGAGCACTGCACATGCTCTGTCACACCACCTGTCATTACCCCTAGAATCAAACTCTACAGCACTGCACATGTTGTGTCACACTAGCTCTCATTACCCCTAGAATAAAACTCCAGAGCACGGCACATGCACTGTCACACCACCTATCATTACCCCTAGAACCAAACTCTACAGCACTGCACATGTTGTGTCACGCCAGCTCTTATTACCCCTAGAATCAAACTCCAGAGCACTGCACATGCGCTGTCACACCACCTATCATTACCCCTAGAACCAAACTCCACAGCACTGCACATGCTCTGTCACACCAACTCTCATTACCCCTAGAACCAAACTCCACAGCACTGCACATGCTCTGTCACACCAACTCTCATTACCCCTAGAACCAAACTCCGCAGCACTGTACATGCTCTGTCACACCACCTGTCATTACCCCTAGAACCAAACTCCACAGCACTGCCCATGCTCTGTCACACCAACTCTCATTACCCCCTAGAATTAAACTCCACAGCACTGCACATGCTCTGTTACACCAACTCTCATTACCCCTAGAACCAAACTCCACAGCAGTGCACATACTCTGTCACACCACCTGTCATTACCCCTAGAACCAAACTCCACAGCACTGCACATGCTCTGTCACACCACCTCTCATTACCCCTAAGAACCAAACTCCATAGCACTGCACTTGCTCTGTCACACCACCTCTCATTACCCCTAGAACCAAACTCCACAGCACTGCACTTGCTCTGTCACACCACCTCTCATTACCCCTAGAACCAAACTCCACAGCACTGCACATGCTCTGTCACACCACATTTCATTACCCGTAGAACCAAGCTGCACAGCACTGCACATGCTCTGTCACACCAACTCCCATTACCCCTAGAACCAAACTCCACAGCACTGCACATGCTCTGTCACACCAACTCTCATTACCCCTAGAACCAAACTCCACAGCAATGCACATGCTCTGTCACACCAACCGTCATTACCCCTAGAACCAAACTCCACAGCACTGCACATGCTCTGTCACAAAACAGTCATTACCCCTAGAACCAAACTCCACAGCACTGCACTTGCTCTGTCACACCACCTCTCATTACCCCTAGAACCAAACTCCACAGCACTGCACTTGCTCTGTCACACCAACTCTCATTACCTATAGAACCAAACTCCACAGCACTGCACATGCTCTGTCACACCACCTCTCATTACCCCTAGAACCAAACTCCACAGCACTGCACTTGCTTTCTTTTCTCAGGCATTTACTCTTTGGCAAGCTCTCCCCATCAACATTAAGGAAATCAACACTTACTACAAATTCAAAATGCAGCTCAAAAGCACTTCATGCAAGCCAAATGATCCTGCTTCAGCACAGGACATTTCACCTAATGTAGCTCCTTTATGAATCTCTTTCTCTCTCTCAAGATTCACTGAAGATTGACCCATTATAGAAATGAATGTATATATTGTAATTTACACTCTGATTGATTGTATGTTGCACTGTGCTTGCTCACTGAAATATATATACTGTTTCTTTCTGTTATTAATCTGAACTATTCTGTTATTGCTTACATTTCTGTATTTTTTGTTTTTAAAGTGTTTTGTATTTCACCCAGACTGAGTCTGAAATTGGTCAATATTGGACAGTGCACTACTCTGGTAAACAAATATAAATATAAATAAATCAGTCTAGTGGATGGGTGAAAGGAGCAATGCAAATAAAAAAAAACTTCTGGAAAAAAACACTAGCAGGTGATAGAAGGAGACTGTCATTGTGCAGTTTTGGGAAGCGAGATTCCTCAGGTGCAAAATATTATTTTTCATCAGCTCACTCACTAATGGATAGAGGAATAAAAGTTAATGACACTCTCTATGGCCTTACAAAGAAATCAGCAAAGGAAAAATGTTACTGTGGCCAACATTGCAGAAATCTCTCAAAATTGTAGACAAGAGATCAAGTGATAATCTGTTAAGGTTCAGAAACAGCAGCTTGAAGCAGCAATGATTGTTCCTATGTGGTTCAGTGAGAAGATCATAGGGTCATAAGATTAAAAAGGCAACCAAGCCTCAAGGCCAGTCCCGCCTTGCTAGTGTCCATGCTAAGACCTTGCTTGTCATTTGAAGGAGGACCAGGGCAGTCACACCAAGGATGAATTTATGAACACCTGTCCAGTTATTCTTCTCCTTTCTAAAGGCACAGTGTAGCAAACTGCTTAACTTGGAGAGGGGTTTGTTCCAAATAAGGGTTTTCCTTTTTAAAGGCACAGTGTACCAAACTGCTTAACTTGGAGAGGGGTTTGTTCCAGATAAGGTATTTCATTTTTAAAGGCACAGTGTAGCAAACTGCTTAACTTGCAGAGGGGTTTGTTCCAAATAAGGGATTTCCTTTTTAAAGGCACAGTGCATCAAACTGCTTAACTTGGAGAGGGGTTTGTTCCAGATAAGGGATTTCCTTTTTAAAGGCACAGTGTATCAAACTGCTTAACTTGGAGAGGGGTTTGTTCCAGATAAAGGTTTTCCTTTCTAAAGACACAGTATATCAAACTGCTTAACTTGGAGAGGGGTTTGTTCCAGATAAGGGATTTCCTTTTTAAAGGCATAGTGTATCAAACTGCTTAACTTGGAGAGGGGTTTGTTCCAGATAAGGGATTTCCTTTTTAAAGGCACAATGTATCAAACTGCTTAACTTGGAGAAGGGTTTGTTCCATATAAGGGATTTCCTTTTTAAAGGCACAGTGTATCAAACTGCTTAACTTGGAGATGGGTTTGTTCCAGATAAGGAATTTCCTTTTTAAAGGCACAGTGTAGCAAACTGCTTAACTTGGACAGGGATTTGTTCCAGATAAGGGTTTTCCTTTCTAAAGATACAGTGTATAAAGTCACTTAACTTGGAGAGAGGGGTTGTTCCAGATGAGGGATTTCCTTTTTAAAGGCACAGTGTATTAAACTGCTTAACTTGGAGAATGGTTCATTCCAGATAAGGGATTTCCTTTTTAAAGGCACAGTGTACCAAACTGCTTTACTTGGAGAGGGGTTTGTTCCAGATAAGGGTTTTCCTTTCTAAAGGCACAGTGTATCAAGCCACTTAACATAGAGAGGGGGGTTGTTCCAGATAAGGGGTAGATGCTGTGTAACAACTATAGCCCTCTTCTTAGTCTTATTTATATATTTTATTTATTTATTTAACATTTTTTGACTGGGAAAGTCCGACTAGAACAGATCCTTTTTTTCTGTGGAGGCTTGGGGAGAAATGTTACAGATGTGTGTCTTTGTAATGTGGAAGGAAACTGGAGTATGTGGAAGAAACCCAAGTGAATGCAGGGAGGACATGCAGACTCTGCAAAGAAGGCACCCCCAATCAAGAATCGAACCAGAGAACCACTTGCTGTGAGGCAGCAGCGTTAACTGTTGCACCACTATGCTCCCCAATATGTTGAAGTAGAGTTAGATCTCTGGCCCTAGGATTAGCCGGACTGTTTGATTTATTGAGTTATAAAAGTTCCTGGACTACTGGATCCCTTATAGCCCTATAAGCAAGACACAGTTCTCCCCTAAGAAGTCTATTTGAAAATGATTATGTGGATAAATCCTCAAGTCTTTCTTGTAGTTCAGATCTAGGTCCTTGATCTTTTTAGTTACAAACCACTGTGGTATTTCCAAATGCTTGATATGATTATTTAGGTATAGTGAAAGGGGGACATTGTACAATGATGAGTCTAATCAAAGCAGAGTACAAAGATGTCAAGACTTATTTTTATCTGGAATAACTACCTTTTGCTATGTGCTGTGCAAGGTAAAGGATATTCTAACCACTGCTGCAATAGCATGGTCAAATGTAAGGAAGCTGTCCACTTATGTACCAAGGTCTCTCGAGACCTTTTCATTTTAAAGTGGTATGTTATCTGTGTGAAAAGCTGGAGCTAGGGAGTCCTTACCAATTTCTATAATGCTGCATATTTTGGTATATAACTTGAGATCATGTTTGGTACTCCAGCTATTGACAAGTATAAGCTCACGCTGGAGTGTATGAATGTCGGGGGGGGGGATTAATGATGACTCCCAGTTACAATCCCCTGCTAAATTTATTAACCAAAGATTCTCATTTCATGAGTGGAGATATGAGAAGTATATGCCAAACAGTAGAGGTCCCAGCACAGTTACCTGCAGAACTCCAGTGGTCGGCCTCACCTTTCAGATGGCACACATCCTACTCTTACTGTATGAATCCTGTCACCTACCTCATATGGGTCAATTTGGAGAACTATCAACTTGCTTATTATATTTAAATCTAGTATGGTGTGGAATGTCTTAATGAGATCAGGGTGTGCTATTTGGACAGCTTGTCCATAGTCTACAGCCTAAGTACCCCTTTCAGTCAGTTGCACAAAAGAAACCAAAGATAACTTTATTTTTTAAGATAAAAATCTCTAATTTAGACAATCATATCCAAACCGAGAAAATACAGAGGTGCAAATATTACTAGAGCCAGAGGATACTGTTGTTTCCATGCAAAAAGTATATCTGCCTCTTCTTTACTAATATGCAAGCAACTAGAGATGTGCCACAAAAATCCACAGAGAAAAGCCATATTAAATATTGGTATATCTAGTAGTGCATGGAAATTAAGAAGTGATTTGATGCAAAAAGTATGTGACATTTGTGTGCCTTTAACAATAATTTTAAATGATCAGTATACAGTAATGCACCATGTCTCATAGAAATTTTATAAAATATTTTATTTTATTTTATTTTATGACTAGAAAAAGGTGGATATAGTATTTTGTGAGTAGTGCAAACTTGCAGTGCTAAAGATAGTACTGCAGTGTTAAAGACAGTACTGCATTTTATTTTTCTGTTTATTTGTTTCATTGAATATTGTGTTAAAGACAGTACTGCATTTTATTTTTCTGTTTATTTGTTTCACTGAGTATTGTGTTAAAGACAGTACTGCATTTTATTTTTCTGTTATTTGTTTCATTGAATATTGTGTTAAAGACAGTACTGCATTTTATTTTTCTGTTTATTTATTTGTTTCACTGAGTATTGTGGGCTCTCTGTCTCTCTGCAGTTAGTAGGGGTTATTGTTTTCACTTCATTGATATTCGGTGTCAAACTCTTAGCCTAGAGGGCTTCTCTGTGCTTATAACTGTTAGTCACTTATCTGTGAATTTATTTCTGCTGAATATCTGAGCTGTTTGGCTGGTTGCTATATACCTACATCAACTGTATTACAAGCTGAGTTAAGTACAAACTTGCAGTGTTAAAGATAGTACTGCATTTTATTTTTCCATTTATTTATTTGTTTCACTGAGTATTGTGGTCTCTCTGTCTCTCTGCAGTTAGTTTCCCACCCATCCTCCCTGTTCTTGTTGTGGTATTAATCTTGGTGGCTTTTGAATTGCCCACCCCTCCTGTAAATTTGTGTTTGAACACTCCTCCTGGGTCCATCTCATTTGCTCACTCAACCAAGTAGTGTGTGAAAATATTTTGATTTAAGACACTCCTACCAGCCCCATCTGTTCAGCTCTATCCCAGTCTGGTGTCATTAGCTCATTCTACCTAATACAGAGAGAACATTTGAGAAGGCCAACCTACTTAGGTCTTTAACCTTGAATTATCTTCTGTTTCTCCTTTCTCCCTTTCCACTTTACTAAAAAAAAAAAAAAAAAAACTTTGCTAGAATCTCCTTGTGTTCTGACTGAGTGTGCTTCTCGGCTGATAAGTGTATATTTTTGGCAATTTTTAACTGTTCAGAGTTGAATAAAACAATAATTGAATTCAGTTCAGAATACAGTTTGAATAAATTGCATTTATTTAAACTGTACTTTCTTTAATATTGCTACACACTCAAGTGTGCTAACTTGCACTTCACTTGAATTGTTTTAGTGTGCTTTTAGCTGATTTTCTGTAAAAAAAATTCTAAACTTGTTTCCTGACTTTCCTGTAACTAGTCTAGTCCAGATACAATTTTGCTGTATCTAGCACTGTTTGTAAGCTTCTGAGCCCCCAAGCCTTTCTGTGTTGAGTGAAGCCTTCTACCTTATCAGAAGGAGTGACAAGCACTAGGTAGCCTATTTACCACAAGAGGAGTGGTTTCTCTCCCAGAAATTGTAGTTTATTGGCCGTTTGGGCAGTTTTTTCCATCTCTTTCAACTTTCAGGTTTAAAAGCCCACATCTGAGCTTGTTTCCCACCTTTTCTATAACTAGTCTAGCTCAGATACAGGTTTCCTATATCCAGGACTGTTTGTAACCTTTCCTATAACTAGTCTAGTCCAGATACAGATTTACTGTATCCAGGACTGTTTGTAAGCTTCTGAGCCCCCAAGCCTTTCTGTGTTGGAGGGATGCCTTCTAGCTTATCAGTGGGAGTGGCAAGCACTAGGTAGCCTATCTACCACAAGAGTGGTTTATGGCTCAGAAATTGTAGTTTATTGGCCGTTTGAGCAGTTTTTTTCCATCTCTTTCAACTTTCTGGTCTAAAAGCCCACATTTGCACTTTTCCTGCTTTTCCTGTAACTAGTCTAGTCCAGTTAAGGATTTGCTGTATCCAGGACTGTTTGTAAGCTTCTGAGCCCCCAAGCCTTTCTGTGCTGGAGGGAAGCCTTGTAGCTTATCAGTGGGAGTGGTAAGCACTAGGTAGCCTATCTACCACAAGAGTAGTGGTTTCTGGCCCAGAATTTGTAGTTTATTGGCCGTTTGGGCAGTTTTTCCATCTCTTTCAACTTTCTGATTTAAAAGCCAGCTTTTACACTTGCTTCCCACCTTTCCTGTAACTAGTCTAGTCCAGATACAGATTTGCTGTGTCCAGGCCTGTATGTAAGCTTCTGAGAGGTGCCAAAGTCTGCTCTTCAATGTTTCCCTTAGATCTGCTAGTTCTCTCCTCTCCTGCACTTTTACTAGCTTATTAGTCTATCACTTTACCATACCAGACTTCTTGTAGCAATTATTGTAGCACACAAAAGTTCTGCCATCACTAAACATTATACAAGGAAACAGCTCCAGTACTTATTATTAATGCCCACCCATCCAGGCATGTCTGTTCCCTGTGCTTTCTCCTATTAACCTGGTGAACTTGGGCATCCTGAGGCAATGTAGCAACTACCTCATGTACACTGACAACCCTCTCCTCTGACCTCCCAACACTCAGACTTGTGAGAGATGCACTTATATATCCAAAATGGAAGCCACGCACTCTCCAGCCAAGACCGGAATAGCTGGTCAAGAGGAGAAGGTCAGCACTTGCACCACACCAGATGGAACACATAGCCCCCCAGAACACACACCAGCACTGCCTTCACATAAAACACAAACCACACACCCACCTTCATGGAGGCTCTCAATAAAAATCTACCCAAACAGCAGAGAACCTCCAAGGCAGAAATGCACTTGTCCACCACAACACAACACTAATCACAAGACATATAACTCTCCTAAACAGCGTGCCACTCAACCAAAGCCCCTAAGGAAAAACAGCATGCCCAGCACACTAGTCATAGGTGACTCAATAGTGAGGCACACTGATGTCCCACTCACTAGGTTGAATAAGGAGAAAGCAACAGTTAGCTGCCTGTCAGGTGCCAGGACCCACCACATAACGCACACACTCAGGTCCCTAAACAACAGGTACAAATATAACTTTGTCATTGCACATGTGGGTGTGAATGACCTGAGACGTACCTCCCTGGACTACATGAAAAGAGACATGGAGGAGCTCTTGGATTACGTAGTCCAGCTGGATATGACCCTAGCCCTGAGCAGCATCCTACCATCACCCAGAATGATACCACAGTACAAGCAGAAAATGATTAATTTCAACAACTGGCTAAGTTTCTGGTATAATTCTAAGGGGATCCAGTATCTGTCTGCCTGGGATGACATGATTGGCAGACCTTGATGCTTTGCCAGAGATGGCTTGCATCTGTCACCACTGGGCTTCCGGATTCTGGCCAAGACTCTTGCCACCTCTTTAATGCCTTTTTTAGGTGGTGTTCCAAAGACCAAATTACAGCAGTAACAGCTACAAACAAATGCAGTCTGAGGGTCATGCTGCTCAATGCTAGAAGTCTAAATCTCAAAATGCACTCGATCGAAGCACTCCTTAAAGTGGAGAACATCAACATTTGTGCTGTAACAGAGACCTGGTTCAAGGCAGCAGAAAGCACACCTGCACTACCAGGCTATAACTCATTCCACACCTTTCGGCCCCAGAACTTGAACCAAAGCTCCAAAGGCAGTGGTGTTTCCATATTCATAAAGATGCATACATCTCCAGACTGGTAGTCCAACATAATGCATCAGAGATACTTCAGGTGCAGCTAACATTGGATAAGACAGCGATTCAGGTTGTAGCCTGCTATAGGTCCCCAACCATGTCCCAAGACTCACACTCCATGTTCCTAAGCACCCTGGAGAATATTAAGGTCCAACCTAACACTCTCATACTGGGAAACTTCAACTACCCCTCCATTAATTGAGAAAATTGCTCATGTACCAATACACTTGCCCAATGTTTCCTGGAATTCATTAACTCCAATGTCCTGGACCAGCTCGCTCTTACCCCACTAGAGGTAACAACATCCTTGAGCTGGCCATTACTAACATGGGCTACTGTTGCCCTACACCAATAGTCAACTCCTCCCTGGTTAGATCCAACCACAAACAAATCACCTTGGAAATACACATCCCTCCCACCCCATCCCCCGCAAAGGTAACCACCATGAAAAATGTTTCCAAAGCTAACTTTGGGCTCCTAAAAACAGAGGTGGCTAACTTCACGGCACCCATGCAAATGGAGAATAGTTGCATGACTGCTGAATCATACACCAATGCACTGTACGAACATGTACACAAATGCATGGATCTCACCATACCCAATAGAACCAAAACGCTCTCCTCTAAAAAAAAGGAAGTCAATCTGGTGGTCCCCTACCATAAACAAACTCTACAGCAGAAGGAGGAAACTGATGCGGAATAAGGTGAAGTCCCAAGACTGGAAAAACTCCCTTCTCAGCCTCAACAAAAAGTTGAGACCCTTCATCAAATCCTCTAAAGCTAGCTATGAAAACAGAATTGCAGCAGATAGTAAAGACAACCACAAAGCCTTCTATAGTTATGTAAAGAATCTCCATGGCAATACCCAGATTTGCTTTGAGCTACTGCACAATGGTAACTCCTATACCGAGCCAACAGATATTGCCAGTATACTGGCCAACAGATTCAGTGCCAACTTTACCCCCAAAGGACCAATCATAATACCGGTAGATTGCCAGGCACCCAGTATTACTGCTGCATAGGTTAAAAAAGCACTGTCCAAGGCCAAGAATACAGCTTCTATGGGACCTGACAATATCCCTGGCTGTGTTCTACATGAACTATAGAGTGAACTGGCACCTAACCTGTGTGCCCTGTTCAATCAAAGGATCACCTCAGACTTTGTTGCCTACCGAATGGTGCACTGCTACAGTCATCCCTCTCCACAAAGGATGAGCGACTACAGACCCTGGGAACTATTGCCCCATTAGCCTGACAAGTCTGATATGTAAAGCTATGGAATGCATCATCATGGACTTAATAAACAAGGATATAGGATCCCACACAGTTTGGTTTTGTGAAGTGTAGATCATGCCTGCTCAACTTGGTCGACTTCTGTGAGTCAGTCACCAGAGCTGTGGATGAAGGCAAGGTGGCTCATACAACCTACCTTGATCTGGCCAAGGCCTTTGATACCATTCCCCACTCAGGGATAAAAGAAAAACTCATTAAGCTAGGCATCAACCCCTATATCACTAGGTGGGTTGCAAACTGGCTCACAGATAGAACCCACAGTGTGAAAGTAGCTGACTCCAAGTCAGACTGCCAACCAGTCATGAGTGTAGTCCCAGAGCGATCAGTCCTGGGTCCTCTCCTGTTTAGTATCTGCTTCTCAGAAGTCCGGGCCAACACAAAGGGACTCTGGCTGACAAAGTTCGCAGACGATTGCAAGTTGGGAGCCATTATTAACTCTCTATAGCAATGTTGACATCCTACAGGAAGGTCTCACTGAGACAAACAACTGGTGTCAGAACCATGGCGTTAAGCTCAATGCCAAAAAATGCGTCATCATCACCTTTGGGAAAAACCCAGTTCCCATGAATTACCTCATCGATGGTAGTCCACTGAACACAGAAGGTGTTATTAGAGATCTAGGTACACAGGTTGACAGCAACCTCTATTTTGACCACCACATTGCCATTGTGGTCAGAAAGTCCTTCTATGTGGCACATCTCATTACTAAGGGTTTTGCATCCAGGAAGAAAGAGGTCATTGTCTCCCTCTACTCTTTGCTCATTAGGCCAGTCATCGAGTACAATGCCCCATTTGGCATGTACCTCACTAGACACCTGCAACAACTGGAGAGGTCACAAAAGTACCTCACAAAGAGGATCCTAGGCCTTAAACACTTGTCCTATATGGACAGACTCAAAAAATTCCAATTATTCTCTGTCTCATATTGCCTACTTAGAGGTGATCTCTGCTTGACTTACAAAGCCATGTCTGACCCAGCTCTGTTAGAAATGCTACATCTAAAGAAATCTCAATCCCTGTGCACCACACACTCCAGATACCTCAACCTTATTATCACAATCAACAAAATGTGCTGGAGAGACAGGTTCATAACCCAGAGACTCCTCATGCTATGGAAAAGACTTCCCATACATGTCAAATAGAGCACCTCACTGGCCCTCTTCAAGACAAATCTTGATGAGTGGGTGGGAAATAGAAAATTCTCCCCGAGGATCACTCCAGTGGCTCTACTCGACAGAGGCACTGGGAACTAAGGTGGCACAATGCCAGGGTAATCCTATGGGCTAGGCCTGTAAAGGCTCCAGGGCCATTTGCCTAGTACACACCTATGAACCTATGAGCGTACACAGACAAAGAATGCATTTAATTTGGTATGCCTCTTAGAAGAACGCAATCCCAGTAAGACTATGAAGAAACCAAGGCAGTCGACTTGTCTGGTGTGACTGTTTATTAATATAACTAAAAACTAGAAACTTAAGCAAGTTACAAAACGTGATAATTCCAAAACACTAAGTGCTTTCACCCATCTCATCAGTGGGTTTCATCAGAGTAACTTCCTTTTAATACACTTCCTTAATATACCCTATCTAATTTAAAATCCACAAATCAGCCTCTTTCATCAAATACATATTAATTAGAATGTGGTCATTTAAAATACAAGCTGTTTAAAATACAAGTTGTTTAAAATTTATGCTTCAAATCCATTCTTGCTTAACACTTGACACGTAGACAAAATCATAACAAAAATCAACGCCTCGTTATATCTATACTTAAAAAATATATATATATGTTATATAAATATATTTATATATAAATATAATTATAAAATATAAATATAATTATAATTTTAGTTATATTAATAAACAGTCGTACCAGACAAGTCGACTGCCTTGGTTTCTTCATAGTTTTATTTGTTGTATGTTCGTTATTTTGCAATCGCAGTAAGGGTATCGTGTCTGCATCTTAATTCAGTATTTCGATAAACATTACATAAGTTATATACTTGAGTGGGAACTATACAGGTAATCAACTGTGGTTTGTCTGACAGACAACACCACAAAGATGGTTCACTGAGAGACAGTTTCAGTGATTATTAACTATGCACTTCCCCACTCTTGTGTGCAATCATGGTGTTGGTCTTTTGGCTTTTCCCGATTAGGAGTCGCCACAGCAGATCACTGGTCTGCTATTGATTGGTAGTGGATTTTTACAGTGTCAAGTTGCCAGCCTGGTGCCCAACCTTCACATAAGGCACACACATGCACAGGCACCTACCTGCATGTCATGTCTTTAGAGTACATTTGACTGCAGGGAAGATGTGCAGACTCTGCACAGAAGATGCTCCAGCTGAAAACTGAACCGGAGAACCTCTTTCTGTGAGTTATACTTCTTATTATTTTATTATTTATTTATTTGTCTCTGCTGTCCTTCTACGTATCTGACTATTGTTTGGTTTTTTATTGCTCCGTGTTTGTGGAGTTTTATGTATACTTCTGTAACCGACATATTTCCATCCGTCCTTCTATATACTTGACTACTGAAGGGTTGTTATGTTGCTTCAAGTTTGTGCAGTTTGGTATGTATATATGGTAGTCTGTTTATCGCATCATGACTATAGAATTTAACTGTTTTATAGTCTTTATTGAATAAGAGTTGACTTAACCCCAGTGCACTTATATTGAGTCGTGCATTTGGACAATGATAGTTTGGTTCTTTCAGCTTCAGGTTTGAATTTTAAACATATATCTGAACTGACTCATTAGGGGACTATATGGGATGTGACTTATGCGTGTGCCCACTAGATATATTTTTGGATGTGTTTCCTCTGATATTTGTGAGATTTATTTTTTATTTTTTATTTAACATACACATGCTGTTATATCAGCTTTTGTTGCTGAAGCTTGTAGCATTGATTCCATTATCATTATTGCCACGGAAAAGATGCATTCAGTTTTGAAAGAATGAGACATGTGACTTTGTTGTATATACAGAAGTTTCGTATTGTCGTTTTTACATATATTTTTTATTTATGTTGTTTTTTAAGCTGGAAGGCTGATAATTTTAGTAATAATCACTAATTGATAGATAGAGTGATTAATGTACATTTGAATAATTCAGTTATGAATTTATTGGCTAACGATCCCGCCAAAATGTTTTATATTTAAGTCTGCAATATTTTTTGTGAATTTATCTGATGAAGCGTAGCTTTGTACTACGCGAAAGCGCTTATTTATTTTCTATTAAAGTGTCTTTTGGACTTTTATGGTGTCTTATGCTTGGACTTTGATAACAGTGAAGATTTTGTATTGTGTTGGTGTCTCATACTACGGTTTTTGCATTTATTTGTCTTTTGTTAACTGGATTAATCCAACTAGGCCGGTGATCCATTTTCAGTGGAGACCCAAGGAGAAAATCTCCAATGCAGGATATCCAAGAACACTAGAAATAACAGTTTATTTTACATAATATGAGTATATAATTAAATACATTTTTGCCTATTGAAGTTAACCAACAAATAAAACAACAAATAGAACAAAATCTAGATATTGCAATAGCAACAAAAAAGTAAACCCACAATACATCATAATAAGTTATACCAAGGTGGAAAAGGTAAAGTTTAGGTAGTTAAAATAGAAGGGCTGAGTGGTGGGGGAGGGGAGGAAAACATAGAAGAGTCCAGTATGAGAGAGATAGAGAGAGAGAGAGAGAGAGTAATAAGATGAGAGAGAAAGACAGGGATTATAAGTACCTAAGTGGGAGAAAAGATAAGAGTTTTAAGTATAGTGTTAGTCCGAGGCACAGCGAAACTAATACAGTACTGGTTATTGAGAAGGTACTGTACCAGGAGGGAGAGGAGAAAACTGCTGTAGACAGATGGTTGGGGGAGGTAGTATTAGGTAGGGTGGTGACAAGAGCTGGTGGGACAGTTAGCAAGGTATTGTTTTAATTCTCTTTTGAAACGGATTGAAGATTCAGTAGAATGTAGATAAGTTGGGAGTTTGTTCCAAGTTTGAGATACGGAGCATTTGTAGAGTAGTCTACATATTGTCTTATTTGGCCTGTAGGTGTCAAGTAGCATTTGGTCAGAAGTATGGAGATACCGAGATGGTTTGTGTAGAGTTAGGAGGGTGGACAGACAGGGACAGTTTTCAGGTTTGAAAAGAAGAGAGTGTGCCATCTATAGCTGAGAGAGCTGGAGCAGTTGAGGAAATTCAAGCCATTGTAGCTTTCTGAGGGCAAGGCAGTTATGTGATTTATAAGGAGAGTTACAGGAAAATCTTGCTGTCTGGTTATAAGTTTGGTCTAGTTTGGTCAAAAGATTTACTTGAGGGTGGGTAAACCTAGGGAAAGCATAGAGTAGACAGAGGAGGAGAGAGGCTTGAGCAAGAGAAGTCCTAGAAGTGAAGGATAAGAATTTTTTGTTTCTGTACAGTAATCTGAGTTTTTGATTGGTCTTTTTGATGGATTGTTGGATATGGAGGTCAAACTTCAGTTGAACATCAATTGTGATTCCTAAAAGTTTGGTATGGGAGTCAGCATGAATGATGGTGCTGTCTAGGGAAGAGAGACTGAAGGAAGACATAAAGCCAGACATTGATTTAGGTTGGAAAAGAAGTTTGGTTTTCTTTGGGTTAAGAATGAGTTGGTTATCGATTAACCAGTGTTCAATGGAATTAAAAGAAGTCTGTGTGAGGAAGTGAAGTTTGGTAGGGTTATCAGAGATGGTAATTCGAGTAGATTCATTGGCCTATTGGATCAGTGATGAGGTATAGTAGGCTGGACATAGATTGTTAGTAAAAATATTAAACATAAAGGGGCCTAGATTGGATCCTTGGGGAACACTGGTTTCGAGATTTAGAAAAGGTGAGCAGGAGGACTGTCATCTAACAGATTGCTGCATGTTATTAAGAAAACTGAAGAACCATAGAGTAGTGGATGAGGAGAGGTTAAGTTTAGTTAGTTTATTAAGGGGCTTAGGGTGGGGGATGGTGTTGAATGCTTTTGAAAGGTCCAGAAAAAGACATGATAACAGTTTATTGTTATTTCTAGCCTCTGCTATAGTCTGGGTGAAGGACAGAAGAGCTGTAGATGTGCTGTGATGGGGTCTAAAACCGTGTGGATTTGTGAGGATGCCCCCATATGGGATAAGGGGGTAAGGAGTTCAGGGGGCCCATATCCTGCAAAAAAACTTTCTGATTCATTGAAAGTAACTTTCAGTGAATTGCCTTTGTGGTATTATCCGTCAGACATATTTTCTGTGATAAATCATCAGAAACTCAATGGAAAAACACAATAGATAGGTAGATAGATAGAATGATATGGATTCATGGCAATTAGTTGTACTGCCATACAACTGAACCACAAATAATAGAGCATTAATGCCTAAAAAATACATTACTGAAAAATGCATAAAACCGCACAAAACATTTTAGCTCCCACACCCCCTGCTAATTATATATATCATTGCTGAGATTACACTGCAGAGAGGAAATGCCAATTTTCTCAATCCTTGTGTTCCACGATCTTGCACAGAAAAAGCCTGTAATTTTCAGTCAGATGATTTTTGATTAGCTGTATTGGCTTTTTTTGATTTTAACAAACATATCACCTAACCCATCTTCTTTCTGAGCCCTATTATTTTAGCAAATGCAATGAATTGCAAATGCTGTTTAGTCAAACATCATTATGCAAAATGGCAAAATACCAAAAGCATGGAACAGCAATTTTGGCCATTTTCTGGACTTTGCCATTTCTCCACTGTAGTGCAATCTCGGAGTTGGTTTATTTAAGTAGGAGGGTGTGGGGGGATTATTGGTCAATTATATAGTGTTCGCAATTCTGTGCGTTCACATATATAATATAGACTCTATATATACATATACAGATATGCAACCATACAGAAGATGTGAGATTGAATGAGGCTGATTCTAGAAGTACAAAGAAAGAAAATGAGGGGTGTTTCACTGGCCAGGTAAGTTGTTTAGTTGTTTTAGTGGTTTCCAGTGTTTTGAATGGCAAGGAGCATTTCAGAAAAATGGGATATAACAAGGTAGCTAGATTTGTAGCTGATACAAGTCACAGAAAACATCACTGTTCTGCACTAAAAACTCTAAATTAGCTAGAATTATCCACTAACTGAATTATACCCAACTTCTCTTAACACACAAAATCCTACTTCCCGTGCAGTTATAAGTACATTTTTCTACCACTTCCTCCCAGATCATCATCTTCGATCTTCTGACATAAATCTACTTCATATCTATAAGTCTGACCACAACAGCAGTCAAAGTCTGTACTCATACTGTGTAGCAAAAGTCTGGAACACAATCCATGCACCAATCAGGACAATGCATAACATTAATTTATTTAAGCTGCAACTAAAACAATTCCCTTCTGGTTCCTGGCTTTGCACATGCTGTTCTCCTACCTAATAATTTTAGTTCTTATTTCTCTAACACCTATATACATCCTATGTCTCCTTTTCCTTGTTTTTATTTTGCTAACTCATATTTCCTTTACACTTAATCTTACTTTTTTACTCATTGTTTCTCCTGCCTCCCATATCTACTCCACGTATTACCTCTAACAAATACTTTTTCACAGTCTCCCCTCTTTTCCTCCCCTTCTTAGCCACTGTTTGAATTTTCCACTCTGACATTTGCTTTATGAGTGAGCAATAAACTCTTTACTTATAGCATGTCAATATGTTTCATAGCTAAATAATATTGTATTTATCTTGTTTTAATGATAGTATATGTGTATTAAACATGTCATGTGTGCTAATATTTGTATTAATCTGTCTATTTACAGTATATTGTTCTATGATGTCAATTGTCACCTTTGTGTATCTATTTTCTGGTCTTTTATTTATGGAGCTTTTCTTCCTGAGACTCCACTGAAAATGGATAAAATTATTCAAGTTGGACTTTCCCGGTAAACAAATGTCAACAAATAAATAGTAAATAATTAAACTGTACACATTGCAGACAGAATGAAGGGTAAATATTCATAAGTATTTTAATAGATAGCAAAACTATATGGAAAAAGAAAACTTTTATTGTGTACAAGAAGCAATGTAGTTTAAGATGGTAGTTTTAGCTATAAATCTCACAAATGAGAAAAGTTTATGCAGGTTAAAAGGTAAGACAAATAAAAGAGATTGGAGGAATCATTAATATAGGCACAGTGATATGTTGTACATATATTAGTACTAGTGAGTGTTGTGACCTCAGAGTTATATTATTACCAGTTAGAGGAAGTGAAGTATGGATAAGCTTTGCCCCATTTAAACATTTAAATTGTGTGTGTGTGTGTGTGTGTGTGTGTGTGTGTGTGTGTGTGTGTGTGTGTGTGTGTGTGTGTGTGTGTGTGTGTTTTGCCTTTATTGAATACCATCTCGACTTTTCCTTTTAGTGAATGGCAGTGACTGAAAAGCTGTGACAAAAATGTGTTTTCAACTAATGTACTGTTTTGCAGTTAGGAACATCATTTCATCACCTTTCAATCAGATTTCATGACACTACAACCCTGATGTTGTGGTGCCATTTCATTTGCTGCAATGTATGACAAAACATTGTTCTGCATTTTTTTCTCCTTACATCATATCTGTATCACCATATTATTAAGCTATATAAGTTACAGGGGTGAAACTACCCCACATGGGTATGGTGACAGGCTAAACCCCCACATCAGGGGTGCAGCATATGAAGACCCAATCATACGTTATGTTTAGTGCTCCTTAGGGTTTTATTTCTGCTTGTGTTTTGGATTGCAATTTTGTAGTTCTGTCATGTTTCATGGAGTCTAATCGCCTCAGATTATTTCCTGATCGGTTATGGTTTTAGCAGAGTTTTAGCAGAGTAGCTGAGTGTTTCATTTTTGATGAAGTGAAGAGAGTCATACACTCATGGAATGAGGGTGCCCCCCCTATAGTTGCATCTCAAAATATGAAGAGCACCCAGCTCTGCATAGGGGGTAAAGGCCTAACTACAGTCTAGATTAGTGGCCCAGAAGTTAAGACAGAAACCAGCCACAAAGGGCGAGAGAAGAGTGAGGCATTGCCAATTCACCTTTTCCTGAGGAGATTAGATGGGGATGGTACTTCTAGGATATGTCTCACAACAATCCCTCTTGGTTCCTTGAGAGTGTTGTATCACTTATACGATTGAGTAGCATTCCTTCCCTTTAACAGCTGTATGTACCTGGGCACTTATTGAAGAAAAGTGGTAAGGACTTAACTAGAAAATCCTGATGATTGCCTAACTCACAGTAGCAGCATGGGAGAACTCTTACCCTTTGAGGAGACTGTTTGGATGCAGGTTAAAGTACCATCAGAGAAGAAATGTGTAACTGAACACTAGGGTGGGCAGAACTGATGATTAGCAAACAAAACAACAAAAAGTATCACAAAAATGTGGGGAACAAGAAAGGATGATCTCACAACCAAGATATGTAGTAGGTTACATAAAAGTAAGAAGAGCAGAGTGGGATGGAAATTAAGTATTCCTAGAAACGAGAGTGTTTGCAGAAGGGAATAGTTTTAAAAGAGAAATTACAGCAGCAAGCTCATTTATATAAAACCTTAGATGTTTACTGCAAAAGTGGTATAGAAATATTAATATCAAGAATAACAGACTTTCACTAGAAACAAGACAAAGTGAAATAAATAAGTTAATGTGTGAAAGTGTTAATGTAAAAGTGCAGTTATAGTAGTTATTGAATTTTATTAGCTTTAGTATCCTTGCAGAAAATGCAGGAATTGTTGTAAATAATATTTCTGCAAAAGCACAACTGTAGTAGCTATTGCATCTTAAGTGTCGGTTACAACGTAACCTGAATGTGAACACTGGATTGAAAAGTAATTTAAAAGTAATCTGCCTGTAAGTGCTGTTTTGAAAAGTTGTTACTGCATCCTGATCTGGGTTGTGGTTGAAAAATAGTCCATGGACCAGTTCACTTGCCTGAGTAACAAAATGAAATAAATAAATAAATGAATAAGTACATTTGTTAAAAGGAACGATAAGCTGAAATCAAGCTTCAAGGGGGAAGGAAAGAAACAGAGTTTAGTATCCCAAATATAAATATACCGAACTGGGTGACTTTTATATAAGCCTCTCTTTTAAACAAGGAATAAAGAAGGCATCTGGTAATTTCAGACAAGAAAAGAAGGAGAAAGGAGTATAGATATGACCATTTAGTAAAGAAGAAAGAAATTTCATTGGAGAATGAAATAACATTTTCTGCTTAGGTGGTCATCTATATGAGCCATATCGTTATATCTGACATGAAATGAAGCAGAAACTGGATGAAGCATTCACAGAACTATTAGTAAATGCTTAGATACTTTTAAAGATTTTTTTTATTTTTACAGAAACATGAACTTCATTTTTTTATAAAAGTGATAAAACAGATTAAGATGAGGTATTGCTAAAGCACCATATAAATGGATAGGCACGTGAGAATAATAATAATAATATATATATTGTTTATGTGAAGGATTTAATGTTTTTTTTTTTTTATTAATGATGGTTCCAGGAAAATAATTTTTTTACAATTACAGATCAGAAACATGCATCCAGTCTGTGGTACTAGGAAAATGACTGACTTGAAATAAATTAGTTTTTTTATGTGGTTAAGAAAATGTACTGAAATGGTAGGGTGTAATTGAATAGTTCTTCTGTTACTGTACATTACTTTAATAATTGTGTTGAATGTTAAATTGTTAGCATAATGCACATACAGGGTTGGGAGGGTGGCCTAATGGTTAAGGTGTTTGCCTTGCAAACACAAGGTGCAGTGTTTGAGTCTCACAAGGGATAATTGGCTAGACTTAAAATGGCTCACAAGGGCTGTTAGTTTAGTACGAACCTATACTATAGTAGAGGCTGAGGAGGGTTTTCCAAGACTTCATGCTTAGGATGATAATCTTTGCATTTTTATTAAAACTAAAAGTTAAGTATCATAAGTGGAATATATCAGCAGTCTGTTAGAAAAGAGGAACAACTATTAAGTAAAGAAAGAGAAGCTGTGTAAAAAAACAAAGACAAATGTAGAAGCTGGTGCAGTTAGCTGTAGGAGAGAAAAAAATGAACATTTTAGGTGTTTCTTTGGTTGATAATAGCATTTACCATATTAAGAGTCTAACTGAAAGGAAAATCTAAATTATGTAAGATAGATTGCTAATGTCTGGGCTGCAGGCCAAGGAGGGAATTTAAAAAAGAGTGAAGATGGTAAAAAAGATCTTACTTTAGTGCTCATATATTTGTGGTAGTTTTTCCTTGACCTCAATGGTTTCAAAGTGGGTTAATGAAACTCTATTTTAAGGAAGAAGGAGGAACAGAATAAATGTCACTAAAAGTAAGATAATATACCATCTGGTAATGGAAGATGATGATGATGATGGAGATTAAATTCAATACTGTTTTTTTCCTGTTTGTGAAAAAATATGAGGGAAGAAAGTAGCCAGTAGAATGAAAAGGAAGATTAATATTGGGTAGTGTGTATGGCTGGGCAAAATTAAGAGCTGTGCAGTGGTAAAGAAGGGACACAAGAAGTGTGAGATGGAAGAAATTAGAGTTTTGAGAGTTTGAAATGAGGAGGATGGATTTTCTAAGTAGTGAAAAAGACATTAAGAAAGGTATAAGTTATATAGGATCATAAGTAAGACTGGGCTAGCTGCCCTTGCGGGGCATTTTAAAACTAGCCAATTTCACTTTTAGTGTTTGAATTAACCTATCCCATTCGGTGTTAGATTGGCCTTATCCATCCCATGGTTAATAATTATATATTACCCCTAATGGGAATAACTGGCAGCATACATAGATAATTTGAGGGGACTCATGCATATGATAAAATATTTAGAAACTGCTTCTGTCCATTAGTAGTACAGGAGTCTATGAGTACATTAAATGCACATTCTTGAAAGATAAACTTTTCCTTGTTGACACTGTGGTAACAGGGAAAAGACACTCCAAAAGTAACATATGAAAAATAATCTTGTATGCATATAGGATGCAAACTAAATGTTTTCTCACAAAAATGGTGTGTGTGTGTGGGGGGGGGGGGTGTCCATACAAGATGGCCACCAACTAGAAGTATCCTTCTGATAGTCCTGTAAACTTCAGTCATTTTGACATGGAAGCTTTATATTTATATCAAGAAACTCACCAAATCAATTTGTGTATACCTTTTTATACCTCTTCTATCAATGAGACTGTATCTGAAAAAGACTACTACTGACCTTCCTTATTTTAGGAGTTTTATCATTCTAAATAGAATATCTTCCTCAGTATCCACACAACCATAACCATCCATTAAAATGACTGCAGTAGACAGTCGTTGTTTTCAAGGAATTATCATTATAAACTGAAACATTTCATTCCAAAACTGATTTTATTCAGGACAATGGTAATAAACAGACAGATTTGCTGAAATCTAGATTCAGGAACATGATTCTCAAAGAAGTGATATAGAAACTTCACTCACTGCCAGAGAAAGAAGGCTTAAAGAAGAAGAGAACCAAAGAGAATTTATCTTAACTCAAAACATGTTGCTAAAATGGGGGAGTTAGAGACTAGCTCTGTAGGAAATAATATCAGAGTCTCAGGGAGATCAGCATGTACAGTGATTGTTTTATTTTGAGAAATTGCTCCATTCTCCATGTTTGTGCAAACATGTATTTGTTATGTATTACTGGAGTGTTAGAAGTATGGTACGGGGGGCTTTCCCATCAGTAAAAAAAGTGCTTCTATGTGTTTTAGTATCTGGATTGTGGGTTTTTTATACTATAGTGTTGCTATAGTGTTTTTGGTTATGGGTGTCAGTGTTACATGTTGGTTATTTGCAGTTTAAAAAAAAACTTATGATTTTGTGTTTATTTTATTCAGTCTTTGCTGCTATAACCCTTGGTAGGCAGCTACATAATTGTAACTTATAATTCTAGTATGACAGTGTATTGTTATTCGACATAATTGCTTTGAAATTAAATGGCACATGTGGCATTGATAATAAAGTGCTGTCCAGACTGAATGCATCTCATAATATGCAAAGTGCACCCCCCAAGGCTTTTATATATTGACTAACACCTTGTCCACCCCTATTGTGCCTTTTTTAGGCAAAGTCAGTATTCTAAAACATCCAACATAACTAAACAGAATCAGGACAACATTAAGGTATTGCTGCCCAATGATAGCACCCTTAACAAAAATCCACACTCTTTAAGCACTGCTTACCCTGGAAAAGGTAAGTTATACAGGCCCACCACAATGGAATTTGGCACTAAATGGTCTTAAAAAAATCTGACCTGCAAACTCATTAGATAAGACAAATGTCTTAGAACTCCTCCTTGTACAGCTTACTGTAAATAAAACTCTTTAGGTTATCATAGCTAACTAAAGGTCCCCTTCCGTGTTCCTCATGGCCCCTTCCTCTTACCTAACCAGCATGGCTCTTACGTATTAAAACAAACACAATTCTTGTAGGAGACTTCAATTATCCCACTATATTCTTGGAGGCTTATGTATCCTCAGACATGTATGCCCAGAGATTTCTAGACTTCAAAAATGCAAACACCCTGGACCAATTAGTCAAAAAACACCTCAACCAGGAGAGATAAAATCCTGCACTTGGTCTTTACCAATATGGGACAGCTCTGCTCCCTGCCTGTGCTATCCTCATCCCTGGTCAAAATGGGGCACAAGTCAGTCACGTTTACCTTAAGACTGAAGCCAGAAGTATCCAACAATAGTTCCGTATTCAAAGACTATGCAAAGGCTAATCTACTAAAACTGAGTGATTGCTTACATTTAAAAGCCCCTTCCACCTCGATGAGCCTAGTGCTAATGCAGAATCTTTTACTACCATGTTCTAAGCACATGTAAATATCTGCATAGATGTATCTGCCCCCCTGAGGAATAATTACAATGTAAAATACAGAAATAGATCCCTTTGGTGGAATCTTAATATAAACAGGTGCTAACATAAAAGAATCAAAAACTCACTGCAAGCAAAAAACAAACCTAAATCTCAATATGCCAGAAATGCTCTAGTAAAACTAAACAAGGAACCCTGAATCCTGAACAAATCAACCAAAACCAGATCTGATGTAAACATAGCCACCAAGATGAAAGATAACCACAAAGCCTTCTTTAACGATGTTAGAAATCTAATAGTAAATGGCATCACATACTGAGACCCATATGACATAGTCAATCTACTAGTGAACAAATGCAGTTCCCACTTCACCCTCCTCTCTCCTCTAATATTCTCAGGTCAAATATCCACCTCTACCCCCCCTCAGATCTCACATGAACCAAGCTCTCAAGGTACTTTCTAAGGCCAAGTATATTACATCTGTGGAATCAGATAACATACCAGGCTACCTACTGGCTAGCCTAAAACATGAATTGTCAAACCTTCTACAAAGGCTATTCAAAGCCTTAAAACAGGCTTTTGGCTGGATGAATGGAGGCAGTCATTCCCTTGCACAATGGTGAGGCTAGAACAGATTTGGGTAATTACAGACCCATAATCCTGACCAGCATCATCTGCAAAGCATGGAAAAGATGATTATGGAACTAATAAACAAGTCTGGATTCATCAAGGGCAGGTCCTGCCTACTTAATCTAGTTGACTTCTTCAAGAAAGTCACCGAGGCAATGGACAAGGGCAAATCAGTACCCACTGGCCATCCAGACCTCACAAAGGTGTTCAGCACCATCCCACAGTCAGGCATTATAAACAAACTCTCCTAGCTAAATGTTAGCCCCTACATAACTCAATGGATAGCAAACTGGATCACAAACAGGACACAAAAAATAAGGGTGGGTGGCTCTACCTCTTCCTCCAAATAAAATGCCACCAGTGGAGTGCCCCAGGGTTCAGGCGTTGGGCAACTTTACTTTGACATTTACATCTCAGAGGTCAAAGCTAATATTACAGGATTTGTGGCTGACCAAGTCTGCAGATAGGTTCATAGTTCAAACTTTCTGCCATCATACATTCATAGGTTCCTAGTTCATAGTTATATACTAGGATAACAACCATCAGGGCCTTTATAAGCCTAGCCATGCAATCCAACTCAATTGTGTCCCTGTGTATCATGGGAATTTATTAGGAGGGGTTATGTTAGTTAGGAAGTTTCTAGAGCTTATGTGGGGGTATGTTGGTTTGGGTATTACTGTCTGCCTCTGTCTATCAGATAAATGGGGGTCACATCTGTGGTGAATTTCGAATTTCCCATACATTGCTCAAGATTGCACTAAAATAGAGTTAGGGATGGACTCTACTTCACATGGATGTGGAGCCTGTTCTAGAGCATTGGGATCCTCTGAGATACATGTCTGCCTAGCCAACATGTCCTATTTATGTCACAAGCAAAATTTAAATCCTTGGATCTAGTGTTTCTGATGCTGTTTACATTGTGGATGTGCAAAAGGTCCATCAAAGCTGCATCTGAAGATGCCTTGTATGTTAGGCATAGATTGCCTCCCAGTAATCTGAAGAAGAAAGAGTATAGAGACAGTGCTTTAAGGCAATCCTTATAGTACAATGTGTTTATACCCTGGATTCTTCTGGTAAGGAACCTTGGTGGGCATTCCAAATGTTACATATGTTTGGTCAGATACATGACAAAAAGGGATTATACTCAATGATGGGTCTCATTTGTGGACAACTGTAGATTGGGTGCTGTCATTGACTCCTCAAATGATGTTAACTTACTACAAGAGGGTCTCACAGCAACAAATGACTGGTGTCAAAGTCATGGCCTTAAGTTAAATGCAAAAAAATGTATTATCATACCATTCTGCAAATAACATAGCCCCTACTGATTACCACATCAACAGCAACCTCCTAAACACACAACTTGTGGTAAGAGATCTGGGTACTCAGGTTGACAACAATCTCACATTTGACCATCATGTGGCGGCAGTGATCAGAAAACCTTTTTACTTGGTTCATCTCATAAGTAAAGGGATTGCATCCAGAAAAAAGAAAGTTATTACCTCTCTGTACTCCTCCCTCATTAGCCCAATGATTAAGTATAATGCCCCATTTGGTATGTACCTTTCCATATACCTGTGCCAACTGGAAAGGCCACAGAAATACCTCACAAAGAGAATGCATGGCCTTCAACACCTGTCCTATGTGGGCAGACTCAAATTCACTCTACTCAGTATCATACAGATTGCTCAGAGGTGATCTGTGTCTCTCCTACAAGGCAATTTCAGATCTTGTCCTAATAGAGATGTTCCATATCCGTAAGTCTAACTCCTCATGCATTACCCACTTGAAAGGCCTAAATCTAATATGCAACATCAACAAAACCTGCTGGAGAGACAGGTTTGTCTCCTAGAGGCTGCCCCGTCTCTGGAATAGACTTTCCATACACGTCAAACAGATTATCTTGCTGACCCTCCAAACACAACCTTGATGACTAGATGGGAAACCACAAATTTGTCCCAGGGGTTCCATATGTATCCCTCATTGGCAGGAGTGACAGGTGCTGACTGAGGTTTCTTTTTGGGGGGATAAACTCTTGGCTAGCCTTATAAGGGCCTCTGGGCCATTAGCCTAGTAACCTCCTATGACCCTATGATCCAATAAGTGCCAAATAAAGTGGCATTATGACTTCCTTGGGCCTGGATGCTATGTACTTTCTTATAAGTTGGTTAATAAAGAATGATTTTCCTAGTACCTTGGCCACATGTTGGTCAAAGGCCAGATTACTATCTACATATGTTCCAAGATCCCTGATTAATGGGTCAATTCTTGGGGGTGTCTTATTGATGGAGTAATTAGCCTGGATGGCAGTTTTCCCAAAAGTCACTATAATGAATTTCCTGGCATTGAGTTTTAATTTGTGACTTTGGAACTAGTCATTTATCTGTGTTAGGCCCTCATTTAAGATGTTTGTGTCATGGGGGGAATCTATGATAGCTCCCAATTTATGGTCATCTGTGAATCTGGTCAGCTAAAGGGCCTTGACATTTGCCTTTACCTCTGAGAAGTTGATGCAAAACAGGGGCAGTCTCAGCACAGAGCCCTGAGGTACCCTACTGGTGACCAGTCTGTTAGTGGAGGTGGTATAACCAGTCCTGACTTCCTGGGTTCTGTCTGTGAGGCAGCTGGCAATTCAGGAAGTTATATAGATGTTTATGCCCAGTTTGGTGAGTTTGACAACTATACCAGAGTGGAATATTGTATCAAACACCTTAGTCAGGTCTAGTAGGCAGTATGCACCATTTTCCCCTCATCCATTGCCTTGCTGACCTTCTCAAAGAAGCCCACCAAGTTTATTAGGCATTATCTTCCCTTGACTTAGCCAAACAGAGTTGGGTCCATTGTCAGAAGGTTTTGTATGCCTTTGCTGATCCTTTCCATGATAAATCACTCCATGGTTTTGCATATTGGACTGGTCAAATACTTCTAAGCAAAGATCCTCAATTTTCTAGACTTTGCTGCATATTTGGGAGCCATACATATATCCTCCCATTGTTTATTTGTGAATTGCTTATCAAGTCTCCTCTTCTACACCTTTCTAAGCTCCTCTGATTGATTCCTATAGTTATCATGCAATATATTATATGCCCTACTAATTAACCATTTGTTTAACAGCAGCGTATGTTCTAGATTCTTCTAAAAAATCTTTCAGTGCTGGTCCTTCACTTAGGATCCCCCTATTCCTTTCTCTTTGCCTATGCTCTGATTTCAGTCCTTGATAGTGAAGGCAATCTCTAGCCTGCAGTCCAAAATGAATTCTTAGCCTCTTCCCATTCTATTACATTTCCCTCTCTAATTATTTGCTCCAAATACCTTGGTTCCTTTGCCAGTTTTCTCCAGTAAATTCCAGCCCTCTCTTGCTTATTTTCTGTACCCCTAATTGCAGTCATACCTATCACCAGAATCTTCTTTCTCCATTTCTGTGTTAGTGTAGTTCTTGGAGCACTTTCTGCTACTTTATGAATATAATATCATGCATGGTTATTGTTGTTCTCCTTAAGGATCTGCATTCATAATCCCAGCCTCTCCCTATTTCTTGAGCTTCCCCTTGCTTCATTATCAACCCTTTCCAATTTGAATTACAACTTTCTGCTTGTACAATGTGTAGCTCTGAAATACCCCTTCAAATTAGGTAATCCCAAACCACCTTGCTCTGTTGAAAAGATCAGAATATTCCACTTGACTCTTGCCCTCTTCCCCTCCCAGATGAAATCCATTAACTTTTTATTAATTGCTACCCACAAGTTCTCCTCTGATTGATATAAATATGCCTGACCTGTGTATAAAATTAAAGAGACTAAAAACATTTTCACTGCTTGCATCTTGCTATCCATATTCATAAAACAGAGCTTCCAATTTCTCAGTTTTTGTATTATCTTTTGTTTGGTCTCTTCCTACATATCCTTAGCTGCCATAACAGAATCTTTTTTAATCCATACTCCTAAGTACTTCATTTTAATATGTCCCCATAAATATGGGTATTGCTGAACCAATTTGTGTGTGGGTACATAGGTTATAGCTACTGAGTTTATTTTATCTTCGTTAATTTTGTATCCAAAAAAGACTTGAAACAGTCACAGAATTTTCCACAACACTGACACGTCCTTTTTTGGTTTTATCATGTGCAAAAAAAAAACCACCTCCAAATAAAGCCAACTTTTCTTGATTTCCATATCAATTATATCCTTGAATTTCTGAGTCCTTTATTTTCTTTGCCAATGGTTCTATATATAAGGCAAATAACAAAAAGGAAAAAGAATACCCCTGCCTTGTTCCTCTGCTCAATAAAACTTATCAGAGAGGAACACTCCCCAGCCACTTTTCAATTTTCACCTCCAGTCCCTCATATAGTCTTCTAATCAACCTTATTATTTTATGAGGGAATGCAAATGCTTCCATTTCCCTTCTCATAAAATCCCAGCTTAATCTGCCAAATGCTTTTTCTGCATCAATACGCACCAGCAACAAAGGTATTTTCTTACATTCTGCTTCCTTCCGGATCATCATTGCTCCATTAATGTTGTCAAATGTTTACCTCTGCTGCACAGAACCATGTTGGCCCATATCTATTAATTTTGGCATCACCATTCCCATTCTTTACTCATTACAGACATAAACACTTTAATCTTGGTTTCAAATCAAAATGGGCTTGTAAGAAGCTGGATGTGATGGGTCTTTATCCTCTTTAGGTATTACAGCTACCAGAGCTTTTTCCAGGATGCTTTTGCTTCTCCTCCTTTTAAAATACTGTTAAACAAAGCATTCCAGATCTTTAACATGTTCTTCCCTGCTAGCTTCCAGACTTCTACTGGAATACCACCTATTCCTGGAGACTTTCTACTAGATTAGTTATACATCACCCCTTATCTCATCTCCTTCTGTGCTAACTGTTACTAATTGAGCCTCATCTACCTCTAACCTTGGCATATTTAATTCTTCTATAAACATTTCCATTTGTACTTTTTTTGATCTCCACATTTCTCTGCTTTATACAGATTTTCATAAAATTTCTGAAATATTTTTAATACATCTACAGGATGTCTGGTTGTTTTCCTTGTTATAGGCTCTCCAAGCTTGGCTACAACCCTTTCACTTTCTATTGTCTGACCCCTTGTGTTAAAATCTTGTGTGCTTTGGAGTTATTACCAAAAATAGTTGCTTAACAACAGTCTTTCTAAACTCATGCATATTATTAAGGTAGTCATTTATTTTTTCTTTAGCACTCTGCAGTTGCATCTCTTCTTGTTCTGTGAAATTCTCCTGTTCTGCAATACCTTTAACCTTTGTCACCCACCAAATAATTATTATTTCTTAACTATATCTCTTTATCATTTTTTCTATCCTGTTATTAAACTCTATTTTCATTTTATCCCACTCCCTAGCTATAGTTTCTGAAGAAATTTTTATCTTCCCTAATAATGCACAAATAATTTCTACTACCTGTTCCTTAAATTCCTCTGTTTAATACATAGGTGAAGAGGTGACAGTGTCTCATTTATATTTCATTATCCTGCATTTTAATTTTGGTTACAACTGGCATGTGATCTGAAATAGTTATTGGATGATTATCAAAACTTTCAAGTAATGCACATGTTCCTGTGAAATATAATTCATGTCTAGCCTAGCCCAGTTTTTACATTTTGGGGAACAATATGTAAATTCTCTCTCCCAGCTCCTACTACTGAATTCATATATTCTATACCAAATATTTTCATAAATCTGTTCAAAAATCTAATGCCTTTTGTTATATTTTCTCTTTTAGCCCCCTGGTACATCTTTATTGTTGCAAATCAAGTTCTAGTCACCACCTGTAAGTAATATTCACTGCTGAAAGCTAATTATTTCATCCAGAATTTTATTAAGCTCCATTAGCAGCAGTTTTAGGTGGAATATAAATACATCCCAGCATAATCCTGCTCCCTTGACAGTAACCCCTTAGTCTTACAAATCTGTCATTATTATATTTTTTCCTCTTGTATCACTACTGGAGCAAAACTGTAAATCTCTCTCTCTTCATCTCATCTTACTTTTGTAATTAATCACTGTCATTATTTCACTTTCTGTACCATCTGGAGCTTTTCTCCCCAGGACTATCCTGGTAAACAAATGTCAAATAAAATAAATAAGTAAATAATATAAGTACTCCCCTTTTCCTTTGTCCCAGGTTTTCCACTGAATAACCATCCTTACAACTTCCAGTTGCCTATTTTTGTGCTTTCATAAAATTAATTCAGTCTGTTCCTTCCAGTTTCTCTGGTACAGCAGGAAATCTCAGGTTTTCCCTACTGCTCTATCCTCTAATTCTACCATTTTTGAGACATCTCTTCTTGAACAGTCTCATACTCAGCTAGCCTTTTCTTCATTTCAACCTCTCATTTTTTTGCAGTTTTATCACCTCATCTGAATACCTCTTTAAAGATTCTTCCACTTTTTTCATCCTTTGTTATGAATTTACATACTCCCTCAGCGTTTTGTTTATTTTAATCAGCTCTGAGCACATTTGACTTATTTTTCTCTAGATTACTGGAAGTCGTGTCTTTCACCACTGCTTTTTGCTGAACTGCTGCAGGATTTTTCTCAGTCAGTGTTTTCTCCTCACCTTTTATCATTGATTTTCTTTCAGGCTCTTTAACTTTCTTCTTTGCTAGTATCCAGGCAGTACACTTACTAGCCAGTAACTGAAGTGTACCAAAAAGAGACAGTCACCAAGGCCATTGATGAGGGAAAGGCAGTCCATACAGCCTACCTCGACCTGGCGAAGGCCTTCGATACAATACCCCACTCAGGTATCATTGAAAAACTCATCAGCTTAAATGTAAACCCATACATCACAAGATGGGTTGCAAACTGGCTGAGTGACAGAACCCACAGGGTCAGAGTTGCTGGCGCCATGTCAGACTCAAAGCCTGTCACAAGTGGTGTCCCACAGGGCTCAGTCCTGGGCCCACTCTTGTTTGACATCTACTTTTCTGAAGTACAAGCAAACACAGGAGGGTTATGGCTGACAAAGTTTGCAGATGACTGCAAACTGGGCGCCGTAGTCGAAAACACATCTGACACAGATATCCTTCAGAAGGGTCTCACAGAAATGGATAACTGGTGCCAGAGCCATGGCCTAAAGTTAAATGCCAAGAAATGCATAGTCATACCCTTCGGGAAAAACAAGGTTACCC
Source organism: Protopterus annectens (assembly GCF_019279795.1). Classification (NCBI taxonomy): domain Eukaryota; kingdom Metazoa; phylum Chordata; order Ceratodontiformes; family Protopteridae; genus Protopterus; species Protopterus annectens. Next base: position 409,478,026 of record NC_056744.1, on the reverse strand, counting down.
CTAGCTACCATATAGGTGGCAATCCACTGAGCACAGAAGAAGTTATCAGGGACCTGGGGACCCAGGTTGACAGTAGCCTTTCATTCGACACTCATATTGCTAAAGTAGTTAGGAAGACCTTCTACATTGCCCACCTTATCATGAAGGGATTCACATCTAGATCAAGGGAGGTCATAGTCTCCCTATACTCATCACTCATCAGACCAATGATTGAGTACAATGCCCCATTCGAATGTATCTGACCCGACACTTGCAGCAGCTGGAGAGGCCACAAAAGTTCCTCACCAAAAGGATAAAGGGTCTCAAAAATCTGTCTTATGCTGCCCGACTGAAAGAACTCCAGCTCTATTCAGTTGCCTACCGCTTGCTCAGAGGTGACCTGTGCCTGACATACAAGGCCATGTCAAACCCAGATTTGATGAACATGCTTCACCTCAAAAAATCTAGATCCCTCAGAGCCACAAGGGCGGGAGACTTAAACCTCGACACGGTTATTAATAGGATGTGCTGGAGGGATAGATTCATCACTCAAAGACTCCCTATGCTGTGGAACAAAATCCCGGTATATGTGAGGCAGAGCACCTCGCTGGCCTTGTTCAAGAGGAATCTTGACCAATGGATGGGAGATCGCAGATACACCCCAGGGATTACTGCTCGACAGAGGCACAGCAAAATAATGGGCATAGTTTCTCCAAACTAAAGGGGTGGCGTAAGCCACAAAACTATGGGCTAGGCTTGTAAATGCCCTCGGGCAGATAGCCTAGTATGAACCTATGAACCTATGAACCTAAGACAAATTCACTGGCTCTCTTTTCTGAGTATCAGTTTTCACATTGGGAGAGATGAAATTAAGCCATTACTCAGTGTGAAGCCATCTTGAAAGTCCTAGCCTGCACTAATAATACCAATGTTTATGAAACTTCCATCCATTGCAATACTGTCCTTATCCGCTTTCTTGGGACCTTGTCATATGCTTTCTGTAAATCCAGGAATGCCCAGTTGCACTATTATTTTAAAACATGTACACTCTCACTCATATGTTTTTACCTATGCTTTAACTATCTGTATTGACGATCAAGCTCTGAATGCCTTAAATAATGTATATGATAAATTACATTCATAGACCTACTAGTAAAAATGAATGAAACATCTTATGTTCCAGTGACCCTATTATCTTTCCAAGCTTCTCAACCTCAATAGACACATTATCGAACATTCAGAGCTTGATCGTCAATACAGATAGTTAAAGCATAGGTAAAAACATACGAGTGGGGGTGTACATGTTTTAAAATTCATACATTTTTCATACATAACTTCATATATAATTTGTTTTTATATATATATTTTTATGTATATATATTTATATATATATATATATATATATATATATATATATATATATATATATATACATTTTATAAATGTTTGCTCATAGGTTTTTTAACAAACAAATCATGTATGTTTATATTTTTATTTATTCTTTATTGTTTAATTTTATCATCACAAGTAGATAAGAAAAGGTTTTTATTTCATACATCATAGATGCAAAAGGGATTTGTAAAGTTGTTTCCAAAACGGTTTGTTTTAAGTCTCTCATTGTTGGTTGTATGTGCCTTTAAAAGTAATGGAATTTTTTAATGAATTTGGCGCGTTTTTTTAATAGTTTGTATAAAATCCAGTCTTTGAATTTTCAAACTTGTTTGGTTTCTGAAGAAGTCCTGCATTTAAGTGGGACGAAAAACATATTTTTATTTTGAGCGTTTAAATAAGTATTAAAAAACGGTGTTTCTGCAAGTCCGGCCGTGTTTGTTTCTTTAAAAGGAATATATAATTCACATGAACCCAGGTTAGCATTGCAGAGCACAGTGTGGATTAAAGTGCTCAGGTTAAAGCTTATTAAGCTATCAGCTTTTACAGAAAGGTAATTTTGCCATGAGGATCAGTGCAAGTAAACCTTTCCCCACACCTCAGCAGACTATCTGGTACCCCTGAATATATCAACTCAAATGTTGAATGCCTGCTTCAACACTTTATTGTAAAAAATAAATAAATAAATAAAAATAATAAAGATTGTCATGGAAGAAGCACAATTGTCATTACTGCTACCACTCTGCATTACTCTGTTAAGGCCTAGTATCATCATTACTGCCACCACTCTGCATTACTCCAGTAAGGCCTAGTATTGTCATTACTGCTACCACTCTTTATTACTCTATTAAGGCCTAGTATCATCATTACTGCCACCACTCTGCGTTACTCCAGTAAGGCCTAGTGTCGTCATTACTGCTACCACTCTATTACTCTATTAAGGCCTAGTATCATCATTACTGCCACCACTCTGCGTTACTCTAGTAATGCCTAGTATCGTCATTACTGCTACCACTCTGCGTTACTCTAGTAAGTTCTAATATTTTGTTTAGTTAAGATGGGTATCCATTACATCAAAAATGCTAGAAAAAAGTGTAAAAAAAAAAAAAAAAAGAAGAATGTATTCATCAGCCATGCACACAGGTATGGCATGGGTAAACAACTATGTATTTCCTTTTCTTCTTATTTCTGCAGCTGATGTGGACAGAGATGATAATAAAGTGCACTCTCAGCAGAGACTGTGACATTTGACAGAAGGTAGACATGAGTATTAAAAAACTGATTGTGCTATTAGTATTACATACATGCAAATGGGAGTTATGCATTCTTATTTCTATTTTGGAGAAAAATGGAGGTTTTGTGTTACATTATTGCAGCAGTTATGAATTCATATTTGGGAATCAAAGCAGAAATGTAGCAGTACTTGAAGAGCCAAGAGTAAGTTCTGCAGTCTTAGCAGAAGTTGTCAAATAGTAATAAATTTCTAATCTTTATAACGTATACTGCAATTTTTAATCTTTGATTAATAAATGTTTGTTGTAGCAACATGTGTGCCATTCTTGTCTCTGTGTTTTCTCTCTCTGTCTTGTTATCATTTTTTTTTCAAGAGTTTTCAGGGGCAGCCCAGCCAGATGAATTCCAGGTCAGGGAATGCTCACCACCTCCATCTGCCCACCCAGAGGTGTATTCACAAGGTCAGTATAGTGGCACCAGCCCTGTGGGCTCCCCCAATGGGCAGCAACTTGGAAAATCACCAACACTGTTACCTTTAGGCCCTGGTAGAGGCAACAGTAGAGCAGGAACTGAAGAGGCACCTTCAATCCCTGCAAGTCTTGCTCCAGGAGATTCAAAGCTTGCTGTCCTGGTTAGCTCTGACCACTAAAGCCACTGCAGGTCTCCCTCCCCACACCATCAGAGACTCCCTCTGCACATCCATCAGGCAGGAAGATAGGGGGGGGGCTAATTGAGGTCCTCCAGACTGGGATGAGAAAAATTCTCACACCTCCTGACCCTCTACCTTTTGTGTCTATCTACTATCTGTATGTCTTGCATCTCCCAGCAACATCAGCCCACTGGAGTGTCCCTGTATGTCTTGCCTGTCTTTTTATGTTTCATATACTCCTTAACTCTTTCCTAACCCTCTGCCCTACACCCTCTTCTGTCCTTCCTTCCCTAAATTCCATCTTATATAAAAAATAATTTGAAAAATAGGGGGTCTACCCCCCACCAAAAACAAAGCACTCCTTCTCTCCCACCTCCTCCAGCATATCCTCCTTCTGTGTGCCCCCTGTCTTCTGTCTTCCCCTCATTTCTTGCTTTCTTAGCTTCCCCTCTCCAACTTTATAAATAACGCGTTAGGGTGTCCTCATAAGGACACTTTTGCATTCAGTAAATATAAGCTTTTAACTTTTTAAATTTACTTCCAGACAGCTGTGCTAAGCATGGCTTTCCTCGAATAATCAAGACTGATACATGGTGACTTGTGCAGGCTCATACTAGCTTCAAAATATCAAAAACGGGTGAAGGAATCATAACTTTACACTCACATGGGGCTCTTCATACTAGACTATACCACTAAAAAGCCATTTTATGACCATTCAGATAAGCAAGGCTACTGCAGTCATTTCTGTGCAGCTCTTCACTTTCACTTTTCATATGCTTCATCATTTATGGTGCTGACCCTGTGTAGATGTAGGTTCAGTGGTGCTTTTTCATCATTTATGGTGCTGACCCTGTTTAGATGTAGGTGCGGCGGTGCTTTTTCATCATTTAGGGTGCTGACCCTGTTTAGATGTAGGTGCGGTGGTGCTTTTTCATCATTTATGGTGCTGACCCTGTTTAGATGTAGGTGCAGCGGTGCTTTTTCATCATTTATGGTGCTGACCCTGTGTAGATGTAGGTTCAGCGGTGCTTTTTCATCATTTATGGTGCTGACCCTGTTTAGATGTAGGTGCAGCGGTGCTTTTTCATCATTTATGGTGCTGACCCTGTTTAGATGTAGGTGCGGCGGTGCTTTTTCATCATTTAGGGTGCTGACACTGTTTAGATGTAGGTGCAGCAGTGCTTTTTCATCATTTATGGTGCTGACCCTGTTTAGATGTAGGTGCAGCGGTGCTTTTTCATCATTTATGGTGCTGACCCTGTTTAGATGTAGGTGCGGCAGTGCTTTTTCATCATTTATGGTGATGACCCTGTTTAGATGTAGGTGCGGTGGTGCTGTTTCATCATTTATGGTGCTGACCCTGTTTAGATGTAGGTGCGGCAGTGCTTTTTCATAATTTATGGTGCTGACCCTGTTTAGATGTAGGTGCAGCGGTGCTTTTTCATCATTTATGGTGCTGACCCTGTTTAGATGTAGGTGCAGCGGTGCTTTTTCATCATTTATGGTGCTGACCCTGTTTAGATGTAGGTTCAGCGGTGCTTTTTCATCATTTATGGTGCTGACCCTGTTTAGATGTAGGTGCGGCGGTGCTTTTTCATCATTTATGTTGCTAACCCTGTTTAGATGTAGGTGCGGCGGTGCGTTTTCATCATTTATGTTGCTGACTCTGTTTAGATGTAGGTGCAGCGGTGCTTTTTCATCATTTATGGTGCTGACCCTGTTTAGATGTAGGTGCGGTGGTGCTTTTCACAAATTACCCTTGTGCGTACAGCAGTTGTGACACTATGAATACTGACCAATGTTTCTGAACCTTTTCAAAGTGGATGGAAGCCATGACCCACTATTTACAACTTAGAGTACATTGAACATTCAGTGAAGTTCTTACTATCTACTATGCAGAACATCATTGCATTTAGAAAGTAAGGGTAATGTGCAGATTATTTGTAGTAAATGAACAAGCTGTGTTATACTTAAACATAAGCAAAAATCAAACATATGACAGTGTAGCTTTGATGCTACGAATGTTACTAATAATGGTGAGAGTCATAATCCAGACTGTAGCAATGTGAAATGCAGGTTATGACACTCAACAAAGTCACTAAAAAGGAATTACGTAAGTAGTACTAATTATTGTTTATTATTCAGTAGTGTATCTCTCTCTCTCTTTCTCACAGTTTTAAAAATAAAAGCCATATAAAAATACTGCCATTTTATATATATATATATATATATATATATATATGTATATATATATATATTCCTATCTTCAAGATTTCAAATATGTATTACTATAGTTTTAGACTTATATATATATATATATATATATATATATATATATATATATATATATATAGCTAGATATCGAGATATATATGTTCACCTGTGAGAGAGGGGAGCTTTGAGCAGCCTAGCAGCCTATCTGTCCCTGGAAGAGTGGTTTCAGCCCAGAAGTTAGTAGTTTATTGGCCATTTTGGGCTAATTTTGATTGTATCTGCTCTATTTTCTGCAAAAAAAAAAAAATATATATATATATATATATATATATATATATATATACTTTTTCACGCCTTTCTGAACTAGTATAGTCCAGTTTTCAGGTTGTTGCTGAATCCAGGGCTGTGTTACAAGTTTCTGTGTTGCCCATACCTTACTTGGATAGAAGGAAGTTTCTCTGTTCACCTGTAAGAGAGGGGAGCTTTGAGCAGCCTATCTGTCCCTGGAGGAGTGGTTTCAGCCCAGAAGATAGTAGTTTCGTCCCCACCAGCCTTTTTGAACTAGTATAGTCCAGTTTTCAGGTTGTTGCTGAATCCAGGGCTGTGTTACAAGTTTCTGTGTTGCCCATACCTTACTTGGATAGAAGCTAGTTTCTCTGTTCACCTGTAAGAGAGGGGAGCTTTGAGCAGCCTATCTGTCCCTGGAGGAGTGGGTTCAGCCCAGAAGATAGTAGTTTATCGACCATTTTGGGCTAATTTCTATCTCTTTCACTTCCCTGCTATAAAAAACGCATTTGTGCGGTTTTGTGCACCGGGCAGCGCCATTTAGCTAGAGTTAAACTATTCTCGGCTCCACGAAGTCTAGTCTTCAATTTTTCCCTTGGAACAAGACCAACCTTCAACTTTAGCACTCAAACCATTAATTTCACAGTCAAGCACTTGCTTAAAACTCATAGCAAGCACTAATTAACCCTAGCCCTAGACCCCCCTATACTGTCCAGAAGGACAAGGCTCTCTATTCGTCCCCACCAGCCAATCAGAAAAACAGCTTACTCTACTTATTCAGGCATGTCCAAAGGGCAGTTTCTGGTGTACTCTCCAGTCCAACTGGTGAATCTGGGTATTTTGAGGCAATGTTACAACTGCATCATGTACACAGACAACCCTCTCCTCCTACCACCAAACACTAATATATATATATATGCGAGAGATGCAATTATACAGCCAAACTGGAGGCAAAGCTCTCTCAACCCAAGACTGGAACTGACAGTCAAGAGGAGAAGGGTAATACCTGCAACATACCACCAGTCTCACATAGACCTATAACACACGTGAATACATGAAAACATACTCAGAGGCTCTAAATAAAAGTCTGCAAAAGCAACAGAGACCTCCAAAGCAGACATCCAAAAAACCTCCACACCCCATCACCAACCATGAAACACATACTTCACATAATCAGTGTGCCATGCAATCACAGCCCTTAAGGCAAAATACCATACCCAACACACTAGTAATAGGTGACTCTATAGTCAGGCACACTGATGTCCCACTAACCAGGCTGGACAAGAAGGTTAAAGTTAGCTGCCTGTCAGGTGCCAGGATCCGCCACATAACACAAGCACTTAGGTCACTCCAGAACAAGTACAGCTACAACTCTGTCATTGTCCATGTTGGTGTGAATGACCTGAGACGTGCCTCCCAAGACTACAGGAAAAGAGACATGGAAGAGCTCTCTGATCATGTAGCCCAGGCCAGTATGACCCTGACCCTGAGTAGCATCCTGCCCTCACCAAGAATGATGCCACAGTATAAAGAAAAAATTATCAATTTCAACAATTGGCTAAGTTTCTGGTGTCATTCAAAGGGGATCCAGTATCTGTCCACCTGGGATGACATGCTCAACAAACCACATTGCTTCACAAGAGATGGCTTGCACCTGTCACCCTTAGGTTTTTGAATACTGGCCAAGGCTCTTTCCACCCCCATAGTGCCTTTTTTAGACAAGGCTCAAAAGACAAACCCACCAACATAAATAGCACAAGTAACCAAAAACTGAGGGTAATGCTACTCAACGCCAGAAGTCTAAACCTCAAAATGCATGCACTCGAGGCACTCCTCAGTATGGAGAACATCAACATCTATGCAGTAACAGAAACCTGGTTTAAGGCTCTTGAGAGCACCCCAGCACTACTAGGCTATAACTCATACCATACCTTTCGCCCACAGAACCAGGACTGAAATACAAAAGGCAGGGGTATATCCATATTCATCAAGGATACCTACACCTCCAGGTTAGTGGCGCAGCACAATGCATCAGAGATCATCCATGTGCAACTAACAATGGGCAAAACTGCAATCCAAATTGTAGCTTGCTACAGATCACCCACCATGGCCCAGGCCCCCATTCCGCATTTCTGGAGACACTGGGAAATATGAAGGTCCTACCAAACACCCTAATACTGGGTGATTTCAATTACCCAAACATAAACTGGGAGAACTACACAAGTACTAACTCCCTTGCCCAACGCTTCCTAGAATTTATAAACTCGAATGCCCTGGATCAACTGGTCAACACCCCCACCAGAGAGAACAACATATTGGACCTGGTCATCACCAACATAGGCAACCAGTGTTCCACACCGGAGGTCATCCCCTAGCTGGTTAGATCAGACCATAGACTAATCACTCTGGATATCCACATTCCACCCCCACCCCCAATCAAGGAAACCACCATGAAAAACTTTGCAAAAGCAAACTTCACATTACTTAAGACTGAGGTGGAGCCCCCATGCCAAAGGACAATGCTGTCCAAGCTGCTGACACATTTACAAAGGCACTCTAAGAGCATCTGCAGGAATTCCAAAAAAAACTTCAGGTATGACAGGAACTCCAAGGCTAGTAAATAATATAGAAAAACTCCACTTTATTCACAAAAATGCATAGATTGTGCTATCCCAAGTAAAACCAAGACTCACTCCTCCAAGAAAAGGAAACCAGTCTGGTGGACCCCTGCCATAAGCAACCTATACAACAGAAGGAGGAAACTAGTACAGGAAAGAGTAAATTCCAAAGAAGGAAAGACATCCCTGATCAGTATCAGCAAGAAACTATGATCCCTCATTAAATCATCCAAGGCTAGTTTCGAAAGGAAAATTGCAAATGACTCCAAAGATAACCACAAAGCGTTCTTTAGCTATGTCGAGAACTTAAGTGGAAACTCTCAGATCTGCTCTGAGTTAGTGCAGAATGGCACAAAATACACTGAACTGACTGATATTGCCAACATTCTGGCAGACAGGTTTAGTGCAAACTTCACCCCCCTCTCACCCCCTAAAGGGCCCATAACCATACCAGAAGAATGTTGGGCCCCATCAATCACCGACATTAAAACAGCCCTATCCAAAGCCAAAAACACAGCTTCAATGGGACCGGATGGTGTCCCAGGCTGTGTCTTACAAGACCTCCAAAATGAACTAACCCCTCACCTAAACACACTGTTCAAACTCAGCCTCTCTACAGGCTATGTACAAACAGAGTGGCGCACAGCAGCAGTTATCCTGCTCCACAAAGGTGGAGCTACAATGGACCCCGGGAACTATCGCCCTATAAGCCTGACTAGCCTGGTCTGCAAGGCTATGGAACGCATCATCATGGAACTCATTAACAGAGACATTGGGAACCTCCAAACCTTGGACCCAATCCAGTTTCACTTTGTGAAGGACAGATCATGCCTCCTAAACCTGGTGGACTTCTTTGAGATGGTTGCCAAGGCATTAGATGAGGGAAAGGAGGTCCACACAGCCTACCTAGACCTCGTAAAGGCTTTTGACACCATTTCCCATTCTAGTATTATAGACAAGCTCACCAGCTTGAACATAAACCCGTACGTCACGAGATGGGTTGCCAACTGGCTCATGGATAGAACCCACATGGTGAGTCTTGCAGACTCTATGTCCTACTCTAAACCACTTACAAGTGGTGTCCCAGAGGGCTCAGTCCTAGGACCCCTCCTGTTCGGTATATAATTCTCAGAGGTAGAGGCAAGCATAGGAGGACTATGGCTGACCAAGTTCACAGACGACTGCAAACTAGGGGCCATAATTGATTCTCCAGCTGATAGAGACACCCTCCAGATGGGTCTCACTGAGACAGATACCTGGTGTCAAAATCATGGCCTCAAGCTAAATGCCAAAAAGTGCATAGTCATCCCCTTTGGAAAAAACAAAGTACCACGAACTACCACATAGGTGGTAATCCCCTAAATACAGAAAATGTAATAAGGGATCTGGGGACCTAAGTAGATGGTAATCTCTCCGTTGATAATCATATTGCCAAGGTGGTTAGAAAATCCTTCTATGTGGCCAACCTAATCACAAAAGGGTTTGCATCAAGAACAAAAGAGGTTATTGTGCCTCTCTACTCATCACTCATTAGACCCATCATAGAATACAATGCCCTATTTGGGATGTACCTTACAAGATACCTGCAACAGCTGGAAAGACCACAAAAGTACCTCACCAAGAGGATTACTGGCCTCAAACAGATGCCCTATGCAGCCCGACTAAAGAAACTCCAGCTGTATTTGGTTGCATACCGCTTACTCAGAGGTGATCTCTGCCTGACATACAAGGCCATGTTCAACCCAGAATTGATGGACATGCTCCACCTAAAAAAAAAAAAAAAAAAAAAAAAAACAAATCCCGGAGAGACACACGCTCTAGAGATATAAACCTCACCACAATGATAAATAGGACATGCTGTAGGGATAGATTCCTGTCCCAGAGACACCCCATGCTTTGGAACAGGATTCCAATATACATCAGGCAGAGCCCCTCACTAACACTCTTCAAGAGAAACCTTGACGGGTGAATGGGAAACAGAAAATTTACCCTGGTGATCACTGCAGTGGCTCTGCTGGACAGTGGCGCAGGGAACTAATGGCTCTGCTGGACAGAGGCACAGGGAGCTAACCTAAGGGGGTGGCAAAAGCCAACACATTCTGGCTAGGCTTATAAATGCCCTTGGGCAGATAGCCTAGTACTTACCTATGAACCTATATATTTATTATGTGAGTAACATGAGTTCAGCATGCCAATCAAATCATTAAATCAATGATTTTTATAAAATCTTTCTTTAAGTAAATTGTACAGCACTTTGCTATTAACTTTGTGCGTGGTCAGCATAGGTACTAAAGGCATTGCTACAGGGTAATATAGTCCCTGAAGTTGTACAGGTATAATCATATTATCTATACTGTCTTTTCTATTCTCAAGCCCACAACTGAAATTTCAAATAAAATCGTGCAGCTTACTTCATTCTACTCAGTTTGGCATTTGACAGTAGCCATGTTTTTTTTTTCTAACTGAATACCTCTTTTTGGATTCCTATTTTTCCCACCAGTTTCTGCCTCATTGTTTTTATAGAAAATAACCCATAATAATACCATACCGAATGTGCTATTACTTATAAAATTAATACTTTTTATTGTAATATTGTAATAACGTGTTTTGGTAATTGCGTGCATAAATGTGCAGAAGCATCTAGAAAATCGAATGTCTGACAAAATCCCCTTTAGGAAATGTATAACATATTTTCTTAAATAGTATTCTGCAATACCCTTGTGCATGCTTAATATATTCCAAAGATTCTGTAATACAATTTTAATCCTGCAAAAGATTCTGCCATATTTTATGAATTTAACTACTTCACTGTGTTTACTTATGTCAACGTGCAAATTTCTTAGTATAGCTAATGTGTGACAGAGTGCTTAGTATGAAGCATAGTTTGCTTAACAACTCCTTTATTGCAAGCAGTGTGTGTGTGTGTGTGTGTGTGTGTGTGTGTGTGTGTGTGTGTGTGTGTGTGTGTGTGTGTGTGTGTGTGTGTGTGTGTAGTTGCTCAGCCAACAATGAAACACATTCCAGGTTACATTGAAAGCCAAAGCTAATATTATCCTAAGTATGTATAAAGTCTCTAAAATGCATAAGCTTAAACCGTGTGCCAGATCATATAATAAAATCATCATCTAGGCATATTGGGTTGGCGTTGCACATGTCAGTCTTCCCATAATGATATTTATGTTAAGAGTAAGTCATAAGCTGTGTCACTGTTTGATCATTGCATATGCCATAAGCCTTAAAGGTCTTTTGTTGGCTATATCACTGCACAGCACCACAATGTGTACATATCAGTCTGTAATTTCTTTCTATTACCATCACAGTCAAGCATGTTTGCATTTGTCAGAGAACAGGAAGAAGATACTGACATTTCATGTAAGGGGTACATCATGTCAGTAGACACGTTAGACCTGAAGTTCCCTGTTTAAAATCCGCATCTGGGCATTTTTGCGCGGTTGTGCGCATAGCGCAGCACCGGTTAAACAAGGTTAAACTTCTTCTGGCTCCGCCAAGTCTGCTCTTCAAATTTTCCCTTAAGGAAGCTCTACTCTTAGTATAATCAGACTACTCACTATATTATAAGCCTAGCACTTGTTCTCAAAACTTTTCTACTAAGTAAGCACTCACGTACTACGTAAGCACTACATCCACCTACCACCCCTGCGAATATCCACTTCCCTTAAAGGCACAGCACTACCTTATACTGTTCTAGCATGTCGAGTGGTAGATTACTGGTGTCCTCTTCAGTTCAGCTGGTTAATCTGGGTATCTTGAGACAATGCTACAATTGTCTCATGTACACAGACAACCCTCTCCTCCTCCCAACAAACACAAATACATGTGAGAGATGCAACTATATAGCCAAACTGGAGGTTGAACTCTCTCAACTTAGGGATCTCATGACCAGACAGGAGGAGATGGTAACCACACACACAACAAGCCCAGTCCCACATAGACCTACCACAACTGCAAACCAAACACATAAAAACACAAAGACATACTCAGAGGCTGTAATAAAAAGCTTACCAAAACAACAGCGGCTCCCAAAGCAGACATCCAAAAATCCACCACCTCAAAACAAAACACATGCAGCACATACTTCAATAAATCAGTGTGTCAATCAATCACAGCCCTTAAGGCCAAACACCATGCCTGATACACTAGTAATAGGTGACTCTATAGTCAGACACACTGATGTCCCGCTTACCAGGCAGAACAAGGAGAGGGTGACTGTGAGCTGCCTATCGGGAGCTAGGATCCACCACATAACACATGCACTCAGGTCACTCCAAAGCAAGTACAAATATGACTCCATCATTGTCCATGCTGGCATGAATGACCTGAGACGTACCTCCCTGGACTACATGAAAAGAGATATAGAGGAGCTCTATGATTATGTAGCCCAGGCTGGTATGACCCTGACCCTGAGCAGCATCTTGCCCTCACCAAGAATGATGCCACAATACAAAGACAAGATGATCAGCTTTAATAATTGGCTCAAGTACTGGTGTCATTCTAAGGGGATCCAATGTCTGTCTGCCTGGGATGACATGTTGGACATGCCACACCGCTTCGCAAGGGATGGCTTGCACCTGTCACCACTGGGCTTCCGGATATTGGCTAAGGCTCTTGCCACCCCCATAGTGCCTTTTTTAGGCAAGACTCAAAAGACAAACCCACCTCCTTAGAAAACAAAAATGGAAAAAAACTAAGGGTAATGCTGCTCAACGCCAGAAGTCTAAATCTCAAGATGCAGGCACTCGATGCACTCCTCAGTATGGAGAACATCGACGTCTGTGCAGTAACTGAAACCTGGTTCAAGGCTCCTGAGAGCACCCCAGCACTACCAGGCTATACCTCGTATCATGCTTTTCGGCCCCAAAACCTGGGCGAACCACAAGGAGGGAGTGTCCATATTCATCAAGGACACCCACACCTCCAGGTTAGTAGCAACACATGAAGCATCGGAGACCATACAGGTGCAACTAACCATAGGCAAAACTGCTATACAACTGGTAGCATGTTACAGACCACCCTCCCAATCTCAGGAACCCCACTCAGCCTTCCTGAAGACATTGGAGGATATGAATGTATCACAAAATACCATCATACTGGGAGACTTCAACTACCCATACATAGATTGGGTACATTATTCTAGCCCTAACACACTAGCCCAAAGGTTCCTGGAATTCATAAATTCAAATGCACTGGAACAACTAGTCATCTCTCTCACAAGGGGAGATAATATACTAGACCTGATCATCACAAATATGGGGACAAAATGCTCCACACCGGAGGTATACCCCTCACTAGTGAGATCTGACCACAAACTAATCACCCTGGATATACATATCCCACCTCCAGTCCCAGCACAAAAGACCACAGTGAAAAACTTCTCAAAAGCAGATTTCACTCGTCTTAAGACTGAGATGGTATCCTTTAAGCCCACTGGGCCAGTGGATACCACATCCCACAATGCTGAATCCTTCACAAATGCTTTCTATGGACATCTCCAAGAATGCATGGATCATGCAATCCCAAATAAATCCAACTCCCTCTCCACCAAAGGCAAGCGTCCTGTCTGGTGGACCTCAGCCATTAACAAATTGTATAACAAAAGAAGGAAGCTACTGCACGACAGAGCAAAATCCCATAAAGGGAAGACATCTCTGATCAACACTAGCAGAAAACTACATTCTCTTATAAAAACATCCAAGGCCAACTTTGAGAGAAAAATCGCTAAGGACACTAAAGATAACCACAAAGCCTTCTTTAGCTATGTTAGAAACCTGGGCAGAAACCCTCAGATATGCGCAGAGTTAGTTCACAACAACAAAAAATACACTGAACCCACAGATATTGCCAACATTCTGGCTGACAGGTTCAGTGCAAATTTCTCCCCTCCCTCAAACCCAAAAGAAGAAATACTTATCCCAGCTGAATGTAATCTCCCTGTCATCTCAGATGTTCAAGTGAGAGCCGCCCTCAACAAAACTAAAAACACAGCATCAATGGGACCTGACGGTATCCCGGGTTGCGTGCTACGTGAACTCCAAGAGGAACTAAACCCACACATAAAAATGCTATTTAACCTTAGCCTTACTACAGGATATGTACCTGAACAATGGCGTAGAGCAACAGTGGTCCCACTCCATAAAGGGGGTACCTCTATAGACCCTGGGAACTACCGCCCCATAAGCTTAACCAGCCTGGTCTGCAAAGCTATGGAAAGAATCATTATGGAACTCATAAACAGAGACATTGGGGACCTACAGACACCTGACCCCACCCAGTTCGGCTTTGTGAAGGGCGGATCCTGCCTTTTGAACCTGGTTGACTTTTTTGAAACAGTCACTAGAGCCATTGATGAGGGCAAAGCAGTCCATACAGCCTACCTGGACTTGGCTAAGGCCTTCGACACAATACTCCACTCAGGCATCATAGATAAGCTCAACAGCTTAAACGTAAACCCTTATGTCACTAGATGGGTTGCAAACTGGCTAAAGGACAGAACCCATAAAGTTAAAATCGCTGGAACAATGTCAGACTCAAAGCCAGTCACAAGTGGTGTCCCACAGGGATCTGTCCTGGGACCCCTCTTGTTCGGCATTTATTTCTCAGATGTTAAAGCAAACATGGGAGGGTTGTGGCTGGCAAAGTTCGCAGATGACTGCAAACTAGGCGCCATAGTCGATACATCAGTGGACACATACATCCTACAAAAAGGCCTCACAGAAACGGGCAACTGGTGCCGGAGTCATGGCCTTAAACTAAATGCCAAAAAATGTATAGTCATCCCCTTTGGGAAAAACAAAGTACCCACAACTTATCACATAGACAGCAACCCACTGAGTATGGAAAAAGTAATCAGAGACCTAGGGACCCAAGTCAACAGCGACCTCTCATTTGACACCCACGTTGCCAAAGTGGTTAGAAAAACATTCTACCTGCACACCTTATCATGAAGGGATTCACATCCAGATCCAAGGATGTCATTGTAGCCCTATACTCCTCCCTCATCAGACCCATGATTGAGTATAATGCCCCATTTGATATGTACCTCACCCGGCATTTGCAACAGCTAGAGAGACCACAAAAGTACCTCACCAAGAGGATCAAGGGTCTCCAACATATGTCTTATTCTGCCAGACTAAAGAAACTCCAGCTCTATTCAGTAGCATACCACCTGCTCAGAGGTGATCTCTGCCTGACGTACAAGGCCATGTCCAATCAGGAACTGATGGACATGCTCCACCTCAAAAAATCCAAATCCATCAGAACCACGAGAGCTAAAGACTTAAACCTCAGTACAAGTATGAATAGGACATGCTGGAGGGATAGATTCATAACCCAGAGGCTTCCCATGCTCTGGAACAAGATCCCAGTTCATGTTAGGCAGAGCCCCTCACTGACTCTCTTCAAGAGAAATCTTGATGAGTGGATGGGAGATCGTAAGTTTACCCCAGGGGTCACATCTGTGTCACTACTAGACAGGGGCACAGTAAACTAATTCTATTATATAAGGGGACCTTCACTGTGTCACTACTAGACAGAGGCACAGTATTCTAAATCTATTCTGTGCATTTTGTACCATTTCATGGGGTGGCGAAAGCCACATCACTATGGCTAGGCTTACAAATGCCCCAGGGCAGATAGCCTAGTACTAAACTATGAAACTATGAAACTATGAAGAAACACACTTAATAGGAATAATCTTTCTTTTAGTCATTGTGACTAAGCAGGTTTAGAAACAAATGCATCAAAGGGAACTTTGAAGGGATTTTTTTTCTGTTTGGCCTTGTAATGAATGCTAGTGCTCTGACTACTAATGTGAGAGGAAGCCTGTATAATATATTCTTTACTTATTTTTTTCTCCTTCCTAAATCACAGGTAGGAACTACAGACAGTTGGAAAATATGGGCTCCCTACAGAAATGTCAACACTTGAAATGCTGAGTGCCGACATGCCAAAAAATAAAAGACCAAAAACACAGGAGAAGAGCGAATCTCGAAAATCGCTCGCCTCCTTAAAACATTTGTACCCTCCACATCACCCAAGCTTATATATGCCCACTCCAAGATTACCGTACCTCAGAGTAAAGGGAATATTTTGAGAAATGGCATCTCGGACTTAGTATATGTAGGTCCGATCTACCTGCCATTCAGTCTCTCTATTTCAGGACTCGCTCTAGCGGGTCCCAACATTTCAAATGGCTACCAAAAATATGTGTTGGGTTTCATTAATATCCTCATCAAACATTTCCTTACTTGCATACAAATATGAAATTTCAACAGAAAGAGACACAAGTTCATCTACTGAACTTCACTGATGATGCTAATCAAGATGGCGTCTCATCCCAATCAAGATGGCGTCTCATCCTACTCTAGCCAACCCAAATGTCTACTATCCCAGCCATGTTCAGACACTTGTACACTTTTAAATTCTGCAGACCCTAGCAAAGCATCCATGGCCTCACAACCCTTTATGTAAAGAAATGAATAATATAAGATGACTTACTTGCTTTTCACAGATCATGGAGGAAGATTCATTCTGGATTAGTCTCTCCTAGTCTTTTTGTATCTGGAACTGTGGAAACCTTAGTACGGAAGTTCTTTTTTCCATTTTAAATTGCAAATGTGTATGTGTACATATTGATGTTTATGTGAGGGTCCTGGCATATCTGGTCAATCAGAGAAGGGCTTTATAGATTTTTTGTTCAAGCCATATGGATTGGCAGCAATCCTAAATCTGCTTCATAAATATACAGGGATTAAATAAATACATTAACAAAGGTAAACATTCCACACTCTTTCAAGGTTGTAAAAGTGGAGATATGCTGTGTCCAAGAGTTATATATGACAGCATCAAACAATTTTAGCTGGGTAAGAAAGACTTCAAAACTCATTAAATAGCAGTTTTGTATTTCAGGTAAATGAACCTGAAAATGATGGGAGTAGTTTTATTTTTACTTTCTGATAAGATACACATTATATAAACATTTCAAGAAACAAAAGGGGGCAAATATGGTGCTTTTACACTGGCTTCACTATATGATTCTTTTAAGCAATCGCTCACATTATAGTCACATGCAGGATGGAATATAAAGTCTAACAGGTCAGTGCCTGATAATGACAACAGATTCTAATACTGTGCTGTCTGAATTTGGATGGGTCATTTAATAAACAAATACAATATTTTAAAAATCATTTACAGATTCTGAAACAATTTATGTGGAAGAACCAGCTAATCATTTTCTAGAGCCTAAAGACAGCATTTATAGTTCAGGTCTGCACACATAGTCAAGGTGAGTGTACGAAATATGCTGCTTCACCTGTATGCAAATGCTGTAAATACGAATGAGTGGTACTGATTTTCACATATATGAAGCCTGTGAAGAAATACCAACATTAAGCTATGCAGAGCTAAAACTGTAAAATCATAGGTGCATCGGTTCATAGATAAGTATTAGGCTAGCTACCCTTGTGGGCTGTTTTAAGCCTAGCCAGTTTCCCATTTTGTGCTCAAGATAACCTATCCCATTTGATTATAGATTGGCCTCACCATATCATGGTCAATAATTATATATTACCCCTAATAAGAATAACTGAGATCATACCATAGATAATTTGAGTTTTTTAATTCATAGATTGATGTCAATTATTGTATAATTGGATGTAATTAGCTGTAACTGAGTTTGTATATATAGGGAGGTATTTGTGTGTGTATTTTTACTCCTTGAAGGCAGTTTGCCAAGACGTCAGAGTATATTAAATGTTTGGATACTGGTCTTTTGTGGTTTTGTGTTCAGTGGACATGGTGTTCCAATTGGTGGCTTTTCTGCAATAATTATGCATTACCCCTAATAAGAGGGGACCTAGACATGGGGATAAAGCATTTAGCTGGCTCTGTGCATTAGTAGCACAAAAGGCAATCCTGGGGTGAAGTTACTGTTTTCCATCCATAGATCTAAGCTGCACATGAAAATGGACAGGGATAAACTTTGTTTTATGTGGATGGGATGCCTGTTCCACAGCAACACTATCCTCTATGAAATATACCTGTCCCTCCAAACCATTCTTTTGATGTTGCAGAAAAGGTTTATATCCCTACACCTAGTATTTCTGATGCCATTTGACTTGTTGATGTATAGTAAATCCAACAGTAATGGGTCAGAGGATACCTTATATGCCAGATAAAGGTCACATCTTAGCAGTCTTTAAGATACCGAGTATAGAGTCAGGGCTTTGAGTCAGTCTATGTAGGACATGTTGTTTAGGCCTTGTATTCTTTTATTATTGCATATCTGTGAGTATTCCAGTCATTGCATGTGTCTGGACAGATACATGCCAAAGGGGGCATTATATTAAATGACTGGCGTAATGAGGGGTGACATCCCAGGATCCAGACACAACCCCCTTGTTTATAAGCTGTGCAATGTAGAAGGACTTTCTTACAATAATATACACATGTTGGTTAAAAGTTAGGTCACTGTACACATAAGTGCCCAAATCCTGAACAACTGGTTCAACTCTTAGGGGTGCATTGTCAATGTGCTGTTCCCTGGGGTAGAGGACTTCTCAAAGGATACAATAACACAATTCTGGCATTTAGTTTCAGGACTGCATGGATAAGGCAATCCCAAGCAAAACAAAGACTCTTTGTACCAAAGGCAAGCGTCCACTCTGGTGGACCCCAGCCATAAACAAACTCTACAACAAAAGGAGGAAGCTACTACAAGATAGAGCAAAATCCTTAAAAGGTAAGACACCCTTGATCACTATAAGTAAAAAACTAAGAGCTCTCATAAAATCATCCAAAGCAAATTTTGAGAGAAAAATAGCTAAAGACTCAAAAGACAATCATAAGGCCTTCTTTAGCTATGTTAGAAACCTGGGAGGAAACTCCCAGATATGCTCAGAACTAGTTCAAAATGATGTGAAGATTACTGATCCTACAGACATTGCCAACATACTGGCTGACAGGTTCAGTGCAAACTTCTCCCCCCCAAAAGGAGAGATATCTATACCAAGCAATTGCAGCCCCCCAAACATCTCCAACGCTCAAGTGAGAACTGCTCTCTCCAAAGCAAAAAACACAGCATCCATGGGACCTGATGGTGTCCCCGGCTGTGTGCTCCACGAACTCAACGAGGAATTAAACCCACAGCTAGGACAGCTGTTTAATCATAGTCTTACCTCTGGATACGCACCCAGGAGTGGTGCACTGCAACTGTGGTCCCACTTCACAAAGGCGGTGCCTCCACCGACCCTGGAAATTACCGGCCCATTAGCTTGACAAGTCTTATCTGCAAAGCCATGGAGAGCATCATAATGGACCTCATAAATAAAGACATAGGGAATTTGCAGACTTTGGATCCATCCCAGTTTGGCTTTGTCAAAGGCAGATCATGCCTTCTAAACTTGGTTGACTTTTGAAACAGTCACCAAAGCCATTGATGAGGGAAAGGCAGTCCATACAGCCTACCTCGATCTGGCGAAGGCCTTTGATACAATACCCCACTCAGGTATCATTGAAAAACTCATCAGCTTAAATGTTAACCCATACATCACAAGATGGGTTGCAAACTGGCTGAGTGACAGAACCCACAGGGTCAGAGTTGCTGGCGCCATGTCAGACTCAAAGCCTGTCACAAGTGGTGTACCACAGGGCTCAGTCCTGGGCCCACTCTTGTTTGGCATCTACTTTTCCGAAGTACAAGCAAACACAGGAGGGTTATGGCTGACAAAGTTTGCAGATGACTGCAAACTGGGCCATAGTAGAAAACACATCTGACACAGATATCCTTCAGAAGGGTCTCACAGAAATGGATAACTGGTGCCAGAGCCATGGCCTAAAGTTAAATGCCAAAAATGCATAGTCATACCCTTCGGGAAAAACAAGGTTACCCCTAGCTACCAAATAGGTGGCAATCCACTGAGTACAGAAGAAGTTATCAGGGACCTGGGGACCCAGGTTGATAGTAGTCTGTCATTCGACACCCATGTAGCTAAAGTAGTTAGGAAGACCTTCTACATTCCCACCTTATCATGAAGGGATTCTCATCTAGATCAAGGGAGGTCATAGTCTCCCTATACTCATCACTCATCAGACCAATGATTGAGTACAATGCCCCATTCGAATGTATCTGACCCGACACTTGCAGCAGCTGGAGAGGCCACAAAAGTTCCTCACCAAAAGGATAAAGGGTCTCAAACATCTGTCTTATGCTGCCCGACTGAAAGAACTCCAGCTCTATTCAGTCGCCACCGCTTGCTCAGAGGTGACCTTTGCCTAACATACAAGGCCATGTCAAACCCAGATTTGATGAATATGCTTCACCTCAAAAATCTAGATCCGTCAGAGCCACAAGGGCGGGAGACTTAAACCTCGACACGGCTATTAATAGGACGTGCTGGAGGGATAGATTCATCACCCAAAGACTCCCTATGCTGTGGAATAAAATCCCGGTATATGTGAGGCAGAGCACCTCGCTGGTCTTGTTCAAGAGAAATCTTGACCAATGGATGGGAGATCGCAGATATACCCCAGGGATTACCTCAGTGTCACTGCTCAACAGAGGCACAGCAAAATAATGGGTATAGTTCCCCATACTAAAGGGGTGGCGTAAGCCACAAAACTATGGGCTAGGCTTGTAAATGCCCTCGGGCAGATAGCCTAGTATGAACCTATGAACCTATGAACTATGATTTTTGCATCAATTATTTATTTGAGAACAACTTTCCTGCAGGATGGCTAAGTCCTTTGGGAATTCAATAACTGTTTCTAGGTTACAGTCTTCAAACTAAGTCAGCCCTGTAAATTTTGGCTTTTATTGCAGAAAAGTAGATGCCATACAGGAGAGTCACCTGTGCATTATGTTCCCAAGTAACCTCTTTCATTTCCATATACCAAAGGAAAACACCATGTTGTGATAGAATTACAAGACTTTACATTGAAAGTGTAAGAATACTGAAGAACAGTGTCACTGAAATGCAGCGTAAAGTAACTTTGCCTGCATGATTATACTTACAGTAGGGTTAGGCTTTTATACGTATGGAAAGTGGGAAGATGGGAAAGAAGGAAAAAAGGGAGAGGGCAGGCATGACAAACAAAGTAAGTTATCTAGAAGACATGAGTGAGGATAGGTGTTTTTTTTTTTTGCTCCACCGAGTACACATACCTACTGCACACTTGTGGAACAACTATAAACACCATCCAAAGACATCAGAATACTCAAATATAGAAACATAAATTTAAAAAATCAGTTATTTTATTGTCAGCCGAAGGAGAAGAGGAGGGCGAAGGCATGCCCGAAGGCAGGAAGAGAGGAGGAAGGTTAGGAGTGTAGCAGTGAGGGTAGGAACTTTAAATGTTGGCAGTATGACTGGTATAGGAAGAGAGCTAGCTGATATGAAGGAGAGAAGGAAGGTTGATATATTGTGTGTGCAAGAGACCAGATGGAAGGGAAGTAAGGCCAGGTGTTTAGGAAACGGGTTCAAATTGTTCTATCATGGTGTGGATGGCAGGAGAAATGGGGTAGGGGTTATACTAAAGGAACAATATGCCAAGAGTGTTTTAGATGTGAAGAGAGTGTCTGACAGAGTGATGTTTATGAATCTCGAAGTTGATGGTGTAATGATGAATGTTGTTAGTGCATATGCTCCACAAGTTGGGTGTGCGATGGATGAGAAAGAGAAATTTTGGAGTGAGTTGGATGAAGTTGTGGTGAGTCTACCCAAGGGTGAGAGATTAGTGATTGCAGCGGACTTTAATGGGCATGTTGGTGAAGTGAACAGAGGGGATGAGGAAGTGATGGGTAGGTATGGTGTTAAGGAGAGGAATGCAGAAGGTCAGATGATTGTGGATTTTGCGAAAAGGATGGACATGGCTGTGGTGAATACTTATTTTAAGAAGAGGGAGGAGCATAGGGTGACATACAAGAGTGGAGGAAGATGCACACAGGTGGATTATATCCTATGTAGGAGGGCCAGTCTGGAAAAGATTGGAGACTGTAAAGTGGTGGCAGGGGAAAGTGTAGTTAAGCAGCAT
The DNA here is from genome assembly GCF_019279795.1 of Protopterus annectens. Classification (NCBI taxonomy): domain Eukaryota; kingdom Metazoa; phylum Chordata; order Ceratodontiformes; family Protopteridae; genus Protopterus; species Protopterus annectens. Next base: position 409,455,613 of record NC_056744.1, on the reverse strand, counting down.
AGAATGGTGGTCTGTAGGATGGCGTTGGTGATCAAGAAGAGGAGGAGGAGTGTGAAAGCAGTGCCAAGGATTAAATGGTGGAAGTTAAAAAAGGGTGATTGTGAAGTGGAGTTTAGGGAAGAGTTAAGACAGGCACTGGGAGGCAGTGGAGAGATACCGAATAGCTGGGTAACTACAGCAGAACTAGTAAGGGAGACTAGACTGCTAGAAAGGTGCTTGGTGTGACATCTGGACAGAGGAAGGAGGACAAGGAGACCTGGTGGTGGAATGGGGAAGTACAGGAGAGTATACAGAGGAAGAGGCTGGTGAAGAAGAAGTGGGATTGTCAAAGAGATGAAGAAAGTAGGCATGAGTATAAGGAGATGAGGCGCATGGCAAAGAGAGAGGTGGCAAAAGCTAAGGATAAGGTGTATGGAGAGTTGTATGAGAGATTGGACACTAAAGAGGGAGAAAAGGACCTGTACCGATTGGCTAGACAGAGGGACAGAGCTGGGAAAGATGTGCAACAAGTAAGGGTGATTAAGGATAGTGAGGGAAAGGTACTCACAAGAGAGGAGAGTGTGTTGAGTAGATGGAAAGAGTATTTTGAGAGGCTGATGAATGAAGAGAATGAGAGAGAGAGAAGGTTGGATGATGTGGGGTTAGTGAATCAGGAAGTGAAACAGATTAGCAAGGAGGAAGTAAGAACAGCTATGAAGAGGATGAAGAATGGAAAGGCTGTTGGCCCAGATGACATCCCAATGGAAGCATGGAGGTGCTTAGGATAAATGGCAGTGGAATTTTTAACTAGATTGTTTAATGAAATTTTGGAAAGTCAGAGGATGCCTGAGGAGTGGAGAAAAAGTGTTTTGGTACCTATTTTTAAGAATAAGGGTGATGTACAGAGCTGCAGTAACTACAGAGGGATAAAATTGATCAGTCACAGCTTGAAGTTATGGAAAAGAGTAGTAGAAGCTAGGTTAAGAAGGGAGGTGATGATTAGTGATCAGCAGTATGGTTTCATGCCAGGCAAGAGCACTACAGATGCAATGTTTGCTCTGAGAGTGTTATTGGAGAAATACAGAGAAGGTCAGAAGGAGTTGCATTGTGTCTTTGTAGACTTGGAGAAAGCATATGACAGGGTGCCTAGGGAAGAGTTATGGTATTGTATGAGGAAGTCGGGAGTGGCAGACAAATATGTAAGAGTGGTACAGGATATGTACGAGGGTAGTGTGACAGTGGTGAGGACTGCAGTGGGAGTGACAGATCCATTTAAGGTAGAGGTGGGATTACATCAAGGATCAGCTCTGAGTCCTTTCTTATTTGCAGTGGTGATGGACAGGTTGACAGATGAGATCAGACAGGAGGCCCCTAGGACTATGATGTTTGCAGATGACATTGTGATATGTGGTGAGAGTAGGGAACAGGTGGAGGAGACCCTGGAGAGGTGGAGATATGCTCTAGAGACTAGAGGAATGAAGGTCAGCAGGACTAAGACAGAATATATGTGTGTAAATGAGAGGGAGGGTAGGGGAATGGTGAGGATGCAGGGAGTAGAGTTGGTAAAGGTGGACAAGTTTAAGTACTTGGGATCAACAGTTCAGAGTAATGGGGAATGTGGAAGAGAGGTGAAGAAGAGAGTACAGGCAGGGTGGAATGGGTGGAGAAGAGTGTCAGGAGTGATTTGTGACAGACGGGTACCAGTAAGAGTGAAAAGGAAAGTCTACAAGAGGGTAGTGAGACCAGCTATGTTATATGGTTTGGAGACAGTGGCATTAACAAAAAGGTAGGAGTCAGAGCTGGATGTGGCAGAGTTAAAGATGTTAAGATTTGCACTCGGTGTGACTAGGATGGATAGGATTAGGAATCAGTATATTAGAGGGTCAGCTCATGTTGGACAGTTTGGAGGCAAAGCAAGAGAGACGAGATTGCGTTGGTTTGGACATGTGCTGAGGAGGGATGATGGGTATATTGGGAAAAAGATGCTAAGGATGGAGCTGCCAGGTAAGAGGAAAAGAGGAAAGCCTAAAATAAGGTTTATGGACGTGGTGAGAGAGGACATGCAGGCGGTTGGTGTGACAGAGCAAGATGCAGAGGATAGGAAGAAATGGAAAGAGATGATCCGCTGTGGCGACCCCTAACGGGAAAAGCCGAAAGATGATGATGTTGAGTTATTTTATTGTCAGCAATTTAGGGATTTGAGCCAGTGCTGTGTTCAGAGGGATAAAGCCCTAACTATGGCCCAGGTGGCCTGGGTTCATTTAGCAGTTCAGGTGTCTGAGGTACTGGTAGAGAGAGATGGGCATGCCAATCCTGGGGGGGGGGTGGCTTTCATTTAGGTACTCTCTGAAGAGAGTTGTTGGCCATAGAGGTAAGTAGCCCTTGGGTGGAACAGACAAACTCAGGTGAGGTTAAGACATTAAATAAAAAAAAATCTCCTGGCAGGATTCATCAGCATCACCACCCTACCAGGATGCCTCCCCAATCACTGACTTGGAGAAAGTCTGGGATGGAAGGAGGAGCTGCTAGACCTAGAGGTGGCAAAACAAACACCAGGCCCATGCAAGTACAGTGTGGTACATGGCTCAAAAACCTCCAAGCATAAAATATGAACATAAATGAGCCACCACACAAATGTCAGCATCCAGTAATTTAAATTATTTCAGAAATCCTTCAGGAAATCATCAATGATGAAAATTCATACAAACTTAAAAAATCAGCATACCGGTTTTGGCATCTCTGTCTTCATCAGTGCACATACACTAAATCAACTGAATAAAAAAACCCTAGGCTAGCATGACTGGCTACTCACAATTGATCATTAAGTCCTGGGGCAAAAACACTTCCTAACCTAATTATCCAAGATTTTTCTTTCCTAGTTAATATATTGCATCACCCAAATTTATTCGTTCTATTGAGTGTAATCCTATCTATTGTAACAAAACTAAATCTAGCCAAATTATGCTTAATAATACGTTTAAATAGGGCATTTGAAGTAAGGGAGCACCTAATATCACTCAAATGTTTTGAAATTCTTACTTTAAATGGACAGGAAGTCTGGCCCACATAAAATGTTGAACATGTACATGTAACTAAGTATATAATCCAATCAGAATTGCATTTGCCATAGACATTAATCTGAAATATTTTTACAGTGTTCTTAGATGTGAAATGCTTACTTTTACAAACATATTTACAAAAACTACAGTTACCACAGGGCTGACATTCTAATAATGGTTGACCATCTAGAGTTATCTGATGTGAAACCAAATTAATATAAGGGACATTTTTTTTATAATGATTGAAGCATCCCACCATTGTTTTACCCTTCCTATAAGAAAATAAACATCTGGGGGGGTAACAAATCTCTAAGACACTCCTGTTGATAATATACCCCAGTGTTTTTGTACCATATTAGTAAAGAAGTAAGTATTATTTCCAAAATTAGTTGTAAATCTAAGTTGACATATCTGAGACTATTTAACTTTATATTGTAAAAACTCCAGTCTAATAACTTTCACAGATCTTAAGGCACCAACAACACTGGAACGCCTATAACCCACAGCGCAAAACCTATCTATCATCTCCTTTTCATGTTTTTCCAACTCTGATCCAGAGAAACAAATCCTCCAAAGTCTAAGGAACTGGGATTTTGAAATACTATGTATAACATGTCATGGATGGCAACTAGTGGCATGTAAAATAGTATTAAATTGGAGATATTTCCTAAAAATCATACTGGACAGAGTCTCATCCCACTTAACACTAATCCAAACATCCAAAAAAGTAATATGCATGGGGTCAAAATTTACTGTAAAATGAATTCTGCACTTATTTTATTCAGGTACTCAATGAATTCCTGTAAATAGGTAGAATCCGATTTCCAAACTAACCAGCAGTCAGCTGTTAAACACTTAGAGCAAATTAAAACACAAAAGCTTTCAAAAATCAACTTAAGCAATAGCTAAATAACTCACCATGCTTATGCCCAGGCTAATACATTAACTCGAAGCACCAAAAACGCTGTTTAATTTATTACTTACTATTTCACTGCATCCTAATGGTACTATATGCAATTTTTCTGCCTCCTAACCATCCCTCTATTTCAAAATGCAAATTGTTCTTACATAATTTTTCTTTTTTCTTGAAAGTCGATCTAAGTACTACTCTCTCATTTAACCATATATGTCGCAGTATTTTATATTTTCTACCTTGGATTGATTTTTAGCATCAAATCAAAGCACCCAATTTTATTAATCACAGATATCTACTCCTGTCTTGTAAAGTAAATTATGTTCATCCAATGTATAGCAATGTAGGGTCATCATGATATTGCAGCACTTGAATTTTCATGTACATTATTAAAAGCTTCTGTTTAATCCAATGTATTTGTACTGCAATTATCATGTATGACTTTGTATAATTTTTGTGTGGAACATTTCTCCCTGGGCCTCCACTGAAAAGATTTTTTTTTTTTGCCCAGTGAGTCTTTCCCAGTCAACAAATGGAAATAAATACATAAATTAATTTGAATATCACATTTTACAAAATATATTTAGCTATAACACTAGAACAATAATTATGACAGCAACTAGAGGTTCTGGACATCTTGTATAAAGTAAACTTTAGCAAATGCTGTTCTAAATGGTCCCAAACAATATAAAGGTATTTAGCTATGACATGATAAGCTGATGAAAAGATCTGATACAAATCGTAGGATCTAAATGTGCATGTTTGCTGAAAATAATCAGATTAAGACAAAACAAAATAAGAGCATTTCATCAGTAGTATACTATGTAGTAATTAGCAACACAAATAAACAGGAGGTTTTTGTCCAAAATTTTAAAAACTGTTATAAATGCCTCTGCAATGAGAACAGTTATGAGGTTAATTACCAGAATTATTAGAAAAGATCCTGTTAAACCAGGAAAAGTTTCCACAAATGAATATTACCATTAGTGCTGTAAAATAATGTATAAGAAAAGTGAAAAAGTAAAAAATGTGCCCAAACCTGATTTAAATCTTCCAGAACTATATGTGGCCTTTTCTGATATTCTGGTATTATACATATATATTGAACATGGTTCAAATGTATTCTGTACCAGGTTGTTAAAACGTAAAGGAGCAAAATCTGGAATAAGACGTTATTCTCACATATACAGACAAAATAAATAGAATGCATAACTGACTACAGACTAATAGTACATTTAAACTATGATTGCAAAAGAACAAAAATATCAATTAATCGGTTTTTAATAGAAGTTGTCATTAAGGTCATTCCTAGGCAAAACTATGATTTTATTCTATGGGGATAGTAACTGGTAATCAAATGTTCCAGATGATCCCATGCTGTGGTTGAAAGGTGGCCTAGGACCAGTTAACTTAGTAAATAAAGAATGGATGAATGAATAAATAAATAAATAACCCAATTGCCTTCCATCATAGCAGTAGATTCACAGGTAATTAGGAATTTATATATAGCATTCAAACAAATTTTCGATTTCCAGAAACCTTAGCCAATACACCTAGGACAATGATTACTGAAATGCTTTATTATTTATTACCTGGACTCACTCAAGGCACTCCTTAAAATGGAGAACATCGATATCTGTGCAGTGACTGAGACCTGGTTCAAGGCTCTAGAGAGCACCCCTGCACTACCAGGCTATAACTCATACCACACTTTTCGGCCATGTAACCTGGACCGGAACACCAAAGGCGGAGGTGTGTCCATATTCATTAAGGATATCCACACCTCCAGGCTAGTTGCTCAGCATAATGCAGCCGAGGTTATCCAAGTCCAACTAACTCTGGGCAAAACTGCAATCCAAATTGTAGCTTGCTACAGATCCCCCACCATGCCCCAGGATTCCCACTCCTCTTTTCTTGATGTAGTGGAAAATATTAGGGTTCAACCAAACACCCTAATAATGGGCGATTTCAACTACCCCACCATTAACTGGGAAAACTACTCATGTACCAACTCCTTCGCTCAACGCTTTCTGGAATTCATAAACTCTAATGGCCTGGATCAACTTATCCACACCCCCACCAGGGGCAACAATATCCTAGATCTAGTCATTACCAATATGAGTGACCGGTGTTCCACACCTGAAGTCAATGCCTCATTGGTCCGATCCGACCATAAGCTAATTACCCTAGATATCCACATCCTGCCTCCACCCCCCCCCCCCCATTAAGGAAACCATGGTAAAACATTTCTCCAAAGCCAACTTCATACTTCTTAAGACAGAAGTGGTGAACTTCATGACACCCATGCAGATGGACAATACAGTTACGACTACTGAATCCTACACAATTGCATTTTATAAGCACTTACATGAGTGCATGGATCGTGCTATCCCAAACAGAACCAAGACGCTATTCTCCAAAAAGATTAAGCCAATTTGGTGGTCCCCTGCCATAAACAAACTATACAACAGAAGGAAGAAACTCTTGCAAAAGAGAGTAAAATCCCATGAGTGGAGGAGCTCCCTGGTCAGCCTCAGTAAGAAGCTGCGATCCCTGATAAAATCCTCCAAAGCTAGTTACAAAAACAAAATCGCCACTGATTCTAAAGACAACCACAAAGCATTGTATAGCTATGTCAAGAATCTCAATGGCAACACTCAGATCTGCTCTGAGTTACAGCACAATGGCACTAAATATACAGACCCAACTGATATTGCCAACATCCTGGCAGATAGGTTCAGTGCTAGCTTTACCCCCCTCTCACCCCCTAAAGAGCCCATCTCTATACAAGAAGAATGCAAAGTTCCTGTAATCACGGCTGCACAGGTAAAAGCCACACTGTCCAAAGCCAAGAACACAGCATCCATGGGACCAGACAACATCCCAGGCTACGTTCTACATGAACTACAGAACGAACTGGCACCCCACCTAAGTACCATGTTCAATCATAGCCTCACCTCAGGCTTTGTGCCTGCTGAATGGCGCACAGCAACAGTTATCCCACTCCACAAAGGGGGAGCCACCATGGACCCTGGGATCTACTGCCCCATTAGCCTGATGAGCCTGGTCTGCAAGGCCATGGAACGTATCATCATGGAACTTATAAACAAAGACATTGGTAATCTCCAAACTTTGGATCCCACCCAGTTCGGATTTGTAAAAGGCAGATCGTGTCTCCTAAACCTGATGGACTTCTTTGAAGCAGCCACCAAAGCCGTAGACAAGGGTAAGGTGGTTCACACAGCCTATCTAGATCTTGTCAAGGCTTTCAACACCATCCCCCACTCTGGAATTATAGATAAACTCACTAAACTAGGTATAAATCCCTATGTCACAAGATGGGTTGCCAACTGGCTCACTGACAGAACCCACACTGTGAAAGTAGCAGACTCCAAATCCGACTTCAGACCAGTGACAAGTGGAGTACCACAGGGCTAAGTCCTGGGTCCTCTCCTGTTTGGTATCTACTTCTCTGAAGTACAGGCTAACACAGAAGGTCTTTGGCTAATGAAATTCACAGATGACTGCAAACTAGGAGCCATAATCGAAACTCCTAATGATGTGGACATCCTACAAAAGGACCTCACTGAGACAGATGCCTGGTGTCAAAGCCATGGCCTTAAGCTCAATGCCAAAAAGTGCATTGTCATCCCCTTTGGTAAAAACTCTGTACCCATGAACTACAACATAGGCAGTAGTATACTTAACACCGAAAGTGTGATAAGAGACCTTGGGACACAGAAGGACAGTAGTCTCTCCTTTGATAATCACATCACTACAGTAGTCAGGAAATCCTTCTACATGGCACACCTCATCACAAAAGGTTTCTCATCCAGAAAAAAAGAGGTAATTGTTCCCCTCTACTCATCACTCATTAGACCCATTATAGAGTACAACGCCCCTTTTGGTATGTACCTCACAAGACATCTACAACAACTGGAAAGGCCACAGAAATACCTCACAAAGAGGATTACAGGCCTCAAACAGATGCCCTACGCAGACTGTCTCAAAAAACTCCAGCTTTACTCCATCGCATATTGCCTACTGAGAGGTGATCTCTGCCTATCATACAAAGCTATGTCAAACCCAGAGCTGTTGGACATGCTCCACTTAAAGAAATCCCAATCCCTCCGAGCTACACGCTCTAGGGACCTAAACCTTGTCACCACAATAAACAGAACATGCCGGAGGAATAGATTCCTGTCCCAGAGACTTCCCATACTCTGGAATAAACTACCTATCTATAGCAAACAAAGCTCCTCATTAGCACTCTTCAAAAAAAATCTTGATGATTGGAAGGGAAATAGGAAATTCACCCCTGGGATCACCTCTGTGGCTCTGCTCGACAGTGGCACAGAAAAATAATTTTCTTGGGTGGCAAAAGCCAGGGTACCTTTTTGGGCTTGTATAGGCCCCAGGGCCGATAGCCTAGTACCTACCTATGAACCTATGTTTTCAAGAAGATACAAATAAAGCAATGGTTTAATACAAGGGTACCTAATAATTCCACAACTCTACATCTAACAATCAAACCATTACACAAAAATTGTGAATTTATGCAGAAGAAATGATGACAGTTGCAAACTCTAACCCACCAACACAAACTTTATTAAAATTAGTAAAATAAGTAAACAAGGGAAAATGTAAATCCTTGATTCTCAGCACAGCAGGACGATGCCATTTCAATCCATCTCAAACAAGGCTGATCAATAAGCAACGATTAATAAAGTGTTTAAAGGCACTGCATGCTGCTTTCTGTTACACAAAGGGTCAATGTTATGAAAATGGTATTATTTCCACCAAAGTGGTTACTTTATGTGGCTAATATATTGATACCACCAGAAATATTCTTCTTTTAAAAAACTGAGATTGTGGAGAAAGTTATTATGGACAAGGCTATACCAAGAATGTTGTTGTACTGCTGTCCAATTTGATTTCAGAGCAAAAAATTATTTAAGACTTAACTTCCTGGCCTAGAGGCTTACATATCCCCCATATGGTAACTAATTTACTCAAATAGCATTCCATTGAAATATTAATTTCCTAGATTCACACAACGGAGCTCTTACAGGTCAGTTTTCTTCCAGAATGCCTGGTACTTTTTTTATATAAAAAAATTTAACTATTTTGAAATGATAGCAGGCAGAGAAACATTTTCCTTTAGGAAAATAAAACATATTTACATTTGTAGGATATTAGCCTAATTTTCAGATATACATAATAAGAGGTCATATACCAAAGGAAAACAAGTAACTTAGAGCCTGAAGGAATACAAAATAAGTGCTGAGGACTGAATAAACAGGAATACATTTTACAAAGAATTCAGGGTGGCTGCGGTGGTGCAGCAGTTAGCATTGCCACGTCACAGCAAGAGGTTCCCCGGTTTGATTCTCGGCTGGGGTGCCTTCTGTGCGGAGTCTGCATGTCCTCCTTGTGGTCATGTGGGTTTCCTCCCAAAGACATGCAGTAGGTGGATTGGACACTCTAAATTGGCCCTAGGTGTGAGTGTGTGCCTTCTGTGGAAGGATGGGCGCCGGGATGGCAACTCGACACCATAAAAACTCCACTGCCAATCATGAGCAGACAGATGATCTGCTGTGGCAACCCCTAACTGGGGAAAGCCGAAAGAAGAAGACATGTTACAAAGAATTTGTTCATGTTTAGATATCCACTGGCTGAAGAAATGTGACCAAAAAAAAATATGTTAATACAATGGGGAAAAGAATATCTCTGCTTTAAATTCATTTAAAATTGGGGCCAAAAAGATAGTCTCAAGAGTTTGGTAGAACTTTATGTCAGGAAATGAGTCAAAATTCATACAAAGCTTTTTGAACTGGAATGAGGGCCTAAAAATAATGCATTATCATAGAGCAAAATGAACTAAAGAACATTAAAAGCTTTTGGTCGCATAAGAAAATTGAAAGCTTTTGTTCCCATAAGAAAATGGTTATAAAACTATTTTTTTGCAGTGTATATGTTTATCTGCAAATATTAACAAACTTAACACAGTTATAAGTCATAAATGCTAGAATGGAGGAGAAAGAAAGGCATCGTGGTTTTATTGCTAGTGGCTCTGGCCAAAAATCTCAAACTGCTAGGTAAAAGTCCAACAAACAGATTCATAGGTTCTCTTGAGAAACTTGTGACTTTCTGGCCAATAAGAAGCTTCACTGCTGTAACACCATTTTGATGTTTCCTATTTTCCAGATGTATAGGATCACAGGATCTGTAAGGGAAGCAAGTCTGAAGACCTTGTGTGCCTTGTCAAATATAACATCAAGATGTATCCTCGCACCTCTTCCAGGAGGAGAAAACATTTCAGTCTAATAATAAATTACAGGTATCCATCCAATTCTCAAGGTTAGTTTTGAGGGAGACAAGGCTATCGCTTCATTAAATATGTAGTGACATTTTTTCCAGAGACAGAGCAGCAGTTGGGTAATGAATCTAGCCCTCCATCATGTTTTATTTATATATTTGTGGAAGTTTAACAACTTGGTCAGGTCAGGTGTTTGCAAAGCCATTCATCCTGTGAAGGTATAAGAGGTCCATTAGAGTGGGATCTTTGATGAGACAGAATTCCAGCTATAAATCACCACACAGATCTGTGGTATGGAGGTGCAAAAATTGCACACCAAAAAGGAAAGATCCCACTACAGGTAATAGCGCTTCACTGGTTATTTTATTACTTTCTGAAGTAGCACCTGCAACCATAATTGCGAGTTCTTTCATTCAGATAGTTTGCAATCTATCTCACCACTGATGGTTCTATCTTTAGTTCTTTTAGTTTGTTTACAATGCCAATGTCAGGTACAGTGTCACAGGCTTCGGCTAGATCCAGGTATGCTGATTAAACTTTGTAACCACTGCCCATTACCTGTATAGCCTTCTCAACGAAGTTTACAGAGCTGAGCTGAAATGATTTGCAGTTGACAGAGCCAAACTGTTGTGAGAACAGATTTTAATATTTTAATATCGTAGTTTAACAGGTCAGATATGAGAGGTTCCATGGCCTTGTAAATTAGACCAGTTAAGCCTGTAATTCCTGGGGTCAGTGGTAGGAGCCTCTTTGCAAAGAGGCACCACTAGAGCTGTTTTCAAAATCTCAGAGACATGCCATATGGCAAGGTTAAGGTAAACAAGTGCAGGTGGATTTCAACAAAGGCATGTCTGTTGCTATTATTAGGCATAAAAGCAAACTGTCTGGGCCAATGGAAGTGGCATTTTCAGTCCTCAAAAGTACAGCCAGAGATATTTTTGAAACTTCAGTGACAAAATCTATCTACAAGTATTTTAGATATATCATTAGAGTTAGAGTGGGTACTACCATTTTGGATTAGTTCCACACATTGCAAGACATTATTTTGTAGTTTTCTAATAGAACTAAAGAAGAATTTGTAGTTATCTCTGGCTTCCGATGCCAGTTTCAGTTCATGTACAGCTTTGTTTTTTTTTTTTTAAATTCTCTTTATTTATTTATAATAACAGTCAAAACAAATTACATATAATCACACATAATAATAGAAAACATACAAAACTATTTACACTTATCCAAAGCCCAAAGACATAAATGAAGCATATCATGAAGGTATTGAATGTGATTGTATCAGCTTTGGTTTTCTGATGGCTGTATTGAGTTCTTTGATGATATGTTCGATTAAAACTTTAATGTGTGTAAGATTTATTATTTGACGTTTTGTTATACATCTTATTTCTAGTATTTTATTTTTTTAATTTCATACCATATATGATTCTGCCAGGGAATGGTAGATCTATAATTTTTTTATGTGGGAGTGGAGTTTAGATTAAAAATAGCAGCTGAAACTTTATGGAGAGTGATGACATTGCAAGTAAGCTTAGTTCATCAAAGATTTTAGGCAAGTTTACTTGTTTAAAGTCATAGAATTCAGAATTATTTAATATTTAGGGTTTGTGGTTTTAAAAGGGAAGGTCTCTAATTTTTGCTCTGACTTAACCAGGGATATAGAGGCCAAAGATTTGGTACACTTGTGGACAATATTTGTGAGGATCAGATCCAGGAATGTTCTAGACTCCACTGGGCTGACTAATTATTTGTTCTAATGAGTTATTGTTTACTAGGTATAGGAATCATAGGACATACTCAACTTTAGAGGTATATGTACACAAAATAATTGAAGGAATATGTAAATCACTCAATATAAATGCATTTTTGATAAAGACAGTTCACTTAGTACATTTAAGTATCTGTCATGGCCTTCTGGGGACATGGACTGCATTCTACAGCAGCAGATGTGCCTAGAAGTAATATGTCTGACAAATATGGAGACACTGCTGCAGTGTCCCTCAGGTCTTTAGGCATGGTCAGTGCTGAATCCATATAAGGAGGGAGTGAGATCCTTGCATGAAAACCCAGTCTCTAACACAGACACAGATGTGTTCTAGATGCAGGAGAGCTTCAAGATCTGACAGTTTATTGTTAAGACTCCTGGCACTAAGAAGAGCAATTTTGATACAGTCAAAAATTAGGATTTACAATGTAACTGTTTACAATGTTGAAATGTTATCATATACTAAGATTATTTTTGAAGGAAGTTAATGATTAACCTCACATAGTAAGCAGAAGCTTATACCATAGTCATAGGATCATATGATCAAACAAATTACAAGGCAGCTGAGTGTGCGTATCATATGAACGTTATCAGTAGCCCCCCCTAAGACTGAGCCTTCTCCCCCAAGGAAGGCCAGACCGGTCAATCTAGGGGCAAAGTTGTGAATACCTATCCAGTCATCCAGTTCCAATTTTAAAGGACAATAATGTATCTTACTGCTAAATTTGTAGTGAGAGTCTGAGGGTTTCAGGGACAGGTAGACTTCGAATAGTCATTTCCAGGGTGAAGTTGTCACTAAATGTATTAGGTGGCAATGTCCACTGGATCAGAGTAAGGGGTTCCATCTTGAATATGTTTTAAGCAATGTCAGGTGTTAGTCTTAGTTTTCTAATAAAACTAAAGAAGAATTTGTCATTGTCCTTAGCTTCCAATGATAACCTAAGTTCATAGGCTGCCTTAGTAGACCTGATAGTATTTTTTAAGTCATTTTTTTAATGTTCATCTGCAGTAGGGCTAACTGCTGAGTGGTGCATGAACATTGGCTCTTGATTATGGTCACTGTTTATGTGAAACCCTGACTCCATGTTCAAAAATCAGAAAAAAGGCTATTATAGATGTATAGATCCTTGATTTTAGGGTCCTTGGATCTGCTGTATATTTTATGGAATTTTTTTCTTTTATTGTACAATTTATTTATGTTAATGGAATATGAGGTATCATTTTCTTTTAAACTACCCATTATATTTAGATCAGGTAGGTACTGTTCTATACATTTATTTAAGTGTGCATAGTAGTCTTTTGTGTATCTTTCTGTTGAGGCGATGTCTCGGTTATACTGAAATAAGTGAGTCTTGAAACTTCATTACAGAATTTGATGAGATTTGTAAGTTTGAATTCATTGAATTCTAAGATACTAATATCTTCAGTTCTAGAGGTTCTAATGGTGGTCACTAATTACGATCCAACTTAACCAGGAAAGGAGTAATAGATGATGAAGCTATATTTATAAGGACTAGATCAAGAAGATTATGCCTTCGAGTGTCTTTGTTAATATATGTGTGTGAATGAGAGGGAGGATAGAGGAATGGTGAGGATGCAGGGAGTAGAGCTGGTGAAGGTGGATGAGTTTAAATACTTGGGATCAACAGTTCAGAGTAATGGTGAGTGTGGAAGAGAGGTGAAGAAGAGAGTACAGGCAGTATAGAGTGGGTGGAGAAGAGTGTCAGGAGTGATTTGTGACAGACGAGAACCAGTAAGAGTGAAAGGGAAGGTCTACAAGAGGGTACCGAGACCAGCTATGTTATATGGGTTGGAAACTGTGGCATTGACAAAAAGGCAGGAGTCAGAGCTTGATGTGGCAGATGTTAAGATTTGCACTAGGTGTGATGAGGGTGGACAAGATTAGGAATAAGTATATTAGAGGGTCAGCTCAGGTTGGATGGTTTGGAGACAAAGCCAGAGAGACGAGATTGTGTTGGTTTGGACATGTGCTGAGGAGGGATGCTCGGTATATTGGGAAAAGGATGATAAGGATGAAGCTGCCAGGTAAGAGGAAAAGAGGAAGGCCTAAGATAAGGTTTGTGGATCTGGTGAGAGAGGACATGCAGGTGGTTGGTGTGACAGAGAAAGATGCAGAGGACAGGAAGAAATGGAAATAGATGATCCACTGTGGTGACTCCTAATGGGAGAAGCCAAAAGAAAAAGAAGTATCTTTGTTAATAATCTGTTCTATGATGCTTTTGTTTATAAAATCAAAGAACTTTTGGGCATATTGTATTTGAGGTATAGGTGCTCCAGTTTATTGATGGGTAGTTAAAATCTCCTGAAATAATGTAGTTTAATTTGTTAGGAGTTCACTGATTACATCTAGGACCTTTATATAATTATAAGAGGACATAGATAGTGACCTGTTAGGCTATAAATTAATTGTTTGTTTAGTTTGGTGTGATTTGGAGCTTAGTGAGTTTTGTTTGTGGTTCCATGGAGATCGGTCTAAAGGTGATATTGTTCCTAGCAAATATGGAGATGCCACCATAGTTGCTATCCAGTGTGAATGGATAGTAAATGCAAAATTCAGGCATGGAGGGAGTGCTTTCTGCATATTTAACCCAAGTTTCACTAATCGCACAAACATGAATGCACTCTAAATGCAGGCGACCCTCAAGGTTATGTATTTCACTGTTGGTGTCTGTCATTGAGCACAGCTATCCTAATGTGATCTTGTTTTGGATTTGATATGTTAGTTAAATTGGGATGTCCATTGACTTGACTCTGTCTAGAAAAGACACTATGGGTGTAATAATGTCTATAGTCAGTATGCGGAAGTCTTGGAACGAGAGGTGCAGACCATCCTTGGTAAAGTAAGTAGGACTGTTCAGCATCTTGTCCCATGCTGGCTCATACAGAATCTCTGTGGAATGATATTAACTATTTAGGCCATTGTTGGAACTGGTTATCTTTTCTTTGTAATCTTTGAAAGAAATATTCCGATTAGGACTAGAGTGCTGCCTGCATTTGTGACATGCCTGAAAAGTTCCAACACTTCTCAATCTGCATATCCCTAAGGGTTTTGTGTACCAAGTCATTTACTCTTGTATGGACCACCACTATGTCTTAGTCATATTTGCCAGGTGAGAGGGCATTAAGGATCATTGAGATATCAGAGATCCTGGCACCTGAAAGACAACTCACCAGCACCCTGTCTTTATCCAGCTTAGTGAGAAAAGAATCAGTGTTTTAAAATTCAGTTCACTAACCACTCTAAATGTTACTCATTCAAAGCAAATCAATCTCTGTGTGTTTGTGGTAATTTCATCATAAGCTTTATAAACAGATTCTTTTCATATAAAAGACAGAATAAATGGAGAAGCCATTTTCAATCTGATTCCACATTGCATTAACAGCTGAACTTCCAGTGTCATATTACTATATTCAACTCAGATCTCCTTTCGCATTTCCAGCAAATTGTTTTAGATTATAACCATTTCAAGGACAGGATTTTTGAAATTTTAAAGCCAGTAAAACTTGAAATCCATCAGCTGTACTGAGCTATATTACAAAGATAAGTCTTAGAGGAAAGACCTCTGATGGGAATTGAAAATATTTCTGCACCCTGTTGACCCCCTAAGTAAGGATCACTTTAGAAACACCCAGGATAAGATTAAAAATCGCCTGTGATCGCTCATGTAACTTATCATTAGGTTAGTCTTCACTCAGTTATCTCCTGTGATCTCTAATTTAACTTATCATTAGGTTAGTCTTCACTCAGACATCCCCTGTGATCTTTCATTTAACTTATCATTAGGTTAGTCTTCACTCAGACATCCCCTGTGATCTCTCATTTAACTTATCACTAGGTTAGTTTTCACTCAGACATCCCCTGTGATTTCTCATGTAACTGATCATTAGGTTAGTCTTCACTCAGACATCTCCTGTGATCTCTCATGTAACTGATCATTAGGTCAGTCTTCACTCAGACATCTCCTGTGATCTCTCATTTAACTTATCATTAGGGTAATCTTCACTCGGACATCCCCTGTGATCTCTCATGTAACTTATCATTAGGTTAGTCTTCACTCTGACATCTCCTGAGATCTCTAATTTAACTTATCATTAGGTTAGTCTTCACTCTGACATCTCCTGTGATCTCTCATGTAACTTATCATTAGGTTAGTCTTCACTCTGACATCTCCTGAGATCTCTAATTTAACTTATCATTAGGTTAGTCTTCACTCTGACATCTCCTGTGATCTCCCATTTATCTTATCATTAGGTTAGTCTTCACTCAGATAACTCATGTGAGCTCTCATTTAATTTATCACTGGGTTGTCTTCACTCAGACATCTCCTGTGATCTCTCACTTAACTTATCACTAGGTGAGTCTTCACTCAGACATCTCCTGTGATCTCTCATGTAACTTATCATTAGGTTAGTCTTCACTCAGACATCCACTGTGATCTCTCATGTAACTTATCATTAGGTTAGTCTTCACTCAGACATCTCCTGTGATCGCTCATGTAACTTATCATTAGGTTAGTCTTCTCTCTGACATCTCCTGTGATCTCCCATTTATCTTATCATTAGGTTAGTCTTCACTCAGATAACTCATGTGAGCTCTCATTTAATTTATCACTAGGTTAGTCTTCACTCAGACATCTCCTGTGATCTCTCACTTAACTTATCACTAGGTTAGTCTTCACTCAGACATCTCCTGTGATCTCTCATGTAACTTATCATTAGGTTAGTCTTCACTCAGACATCCCCTGTGATCTCTCATGTAACTTATCATTAGGGTAATCTTCACTCAGACATCCCCTGTGATCTCTAATTTAACTTATCACTAGGTTAGTCTTCACTCAGACATCCCCTGTGATCTCTCATTTAACTTATTATTTTAAATTTCACTTAGACGTGATTATAATATTTTCTACACTGGCTTGTCTCTCAAATGAATTGAGTCCATATTCTATGGAAGTACTGCATTTTATATATGGTTAGGTTTGAATAGCATTTTCTTGTTGTGGAAACACTATTTTCAAATTCTGAAATGCTTTACTTTATTGTAGTTCCTGCAAGAGGTATTATGTGTTAGTAATACCTATTTGCATAGTGTAAATTGAGGTGGCCGGAGGTACCAGTTCCTTTTTTAAAAATAGCAGCTATTAAGGCAACAAGTTCCTTGAAGACAATGGGGGGGAATCCCTTAAACCTGAAATGCTAGCCTGAGACAAACTGAAGGCCTGACGTTCAAAGTGTGAAAAACTGTCATTGTTTATAATTCATTTGCCCTCCTCTTCTATGTCAATACTTATATGACAGTCATCACTCACTTGATCCCTTAAAATATTCCTTTCTATTATTTTAGCATCCTGAGTGAAAATGTAAGAATAAAGAGACTCCATCCACTTCTTCTTCTTTCACACCTAAGTAATTGTAATAGCTTCCTTATTTTATGACATTGTTATTGTCCACCTAATGGTACCTAGCACCAGACAGAAATGACATTCCAGGATCTTGCCCTGATGACTATTATATTTGATAAATTAATAGTTTTAAAGTCTAGAGAGCCCCTGCTTAAATTGTTTTAACACCTGCCTCAGGTCTTAGCTATGTGTAAACCCCAAGTTTATAAAGATTGAAATTGCAAAAGTAATCACCTGTTTTCCGACAAGTGTCAACTGGTTAATGGATTAGTTATAAAACAGTGTGGTTTCAAAGACTTTCTTTTTACACAGAGCACTAAAACAGCAGCAAATAACTAAGGAGTGGAATTGAGCAGATCATATACACATACAGAACCTCTCACACAGAAGCCAACCTGCAATTCCTGATCTGTGGCATTTTTGAGCTTTGCTCCTTCTTCTTCCAACAATTTCCAGACAATCTCTCCAAAGTACCCCATCAGTAAACTTTCTATTGCCCATTTTTCATTATATGAACTGGTTCCATCTCCATGACTAAACTGATGCTCCGGACAAGTTTTTGCTTCTTTTTTTTTTTTGTGGCACCTCAGAGGACTGTTATTTCTCTCTACTGTTCATTATTTTATAGATCTTACACTTTTCATTGATAATTTATCTTATGTTTATTTTTAGCCATTCTGGTCAGCTTATTTTCACTCCTTTCTTCTCCTAATGTATGAATTGCTTCCCTTTATTCTTTCCTCACAGCAGTCCCATAGTTCTTTTACTGTTCTCCCATCTTTCAATGATTCCTGATTATTTACCACTGTTTTATAAATAACTAAACTGTACTTTCTTGGATTCATGGATGGCTGTTTCTAAGGCATATCCCAATATTACTTCAAGGGCACTCACCACATTGAGCTACAATCCCTGTTTCCCATTGGCTCTCTCATCTCAGGGCAGTCACCACATTGAGCTACAATCCCTGTTTCCCATTGGCTCTCTCACCTCAGGGCAGTCACCACATTGAGCTACAATCCCTGTTTCCCATTGGCTCTCTTACCTCAGGGCAGTCACCGCATTGAGCTACAATCCCTGTTTCCCATTGGCTCTCTCACCTCAGCTGTTATCACCCTCCTATTTTATGACTATGTTAAGGATATTCCTTTTCCTGGTCAGTAGCCTCATGTTATATCAGATACTTTTATGTATTTATTTGTTTATTTATTAACTGGGTAAGTAAACTGGTCCTGCCTGATCATGGCAGCAGCAAGGACAAGGGTAAATACAATAGACATATTGAATATTTAGTGCAGACAATCAACTAATGTCTTAGAAGTGAGAGTAAACCAGAATATCTACAGAAATTCCACATAGATGCAGGGAGATCATGCAAAACTCCACACAGTGACTAAAAGTCAAACTAGAAGAAGAAACAAAGGAGCTCTGAGGTGCAGCTTTTACCAGTAAGGCACTGAAAAAATATACTGGGAGAGCAGCTATGAGGTCGCCTTTATACAAATGTCTGGACATTAAGGCTCATTAACATATAACAAGAAAAAACTGCACTATCATACCCTTTGTTTTGTTTCCCACTCTCTTACCATCTCTGTTTCATCATATCCACATAAACCATTTGCTAACATCAACCTGAGTGACAAGCTTACCATATGACTAAGGCATCTGAGTAATGTAAAAGTAAGTCTGCAGACAGCAGATACTCACAGGTAGGATACAAAAGACACAATACCAGAGATATTTTAATTTCAACGCATTGTGGTACACTTACATTTTGTAGTTTTCCAAACAACCATCAGAAAAAACATTCTTCTAGTCAACTAGAACATGAAGAAACTAAGCTTACAATATTATTTGTTTGTCATTTGTTTTTGCCATTAAATTGTTCAGCTTACATTAGTTTATTCCACATTCAATTGATATTAGCACTCAATACAGACCACTTTAACTTTCAGGATGCTACCTATAAAGTTTCAGACCCATATTTCAAGTAACTCAGTAAAATTATCTTTTACATCTTTATTGTTTCTTCATCTTTCACCAATATTTTTATTATTCTGGATAGCTACTGTCTTATGCATAGCAATATATAGTTTTGAAGAAATTGTGAAAGCAAGCAAACATTTTTATTAAAAGACATAAGTGTGAGTATATTCATCCTATGCAGGAGACTTCTTCAGTCTTAGTTTCTACAGACCCAGGTTAGCAATCATGTATGTATAGCTAGTACAGATTCACAACCAAAATGTTGCTCAGCATATATGACTGTAAAGCTTGGAGGTGAAACCAAATTATATCCCTGGTGTCATCTGTATACCAGTAAAAATGATATCATCAAATTTGATAAGATATACCAATTTGAAATCTGAAACCTACGTGGGACAGTTCATGTACAGAAATAACATAAAATATTCAAACAACACCTTCATAACCTTTAACCCACTTGCTTTTAAAACTCCCAATTTTAGTATGCCTACACAATCTGCAAACATTAATCCATCTGTAATAGCGTCATTACTATTTTCCCTAAAATAGTGCAATACTACCGTTTTCCCCTAAAGATCTACAATAATGGCATCACTAATTCTATTTTTCAAAAATATACACTTATACTAAAATACATACACTAGTTTAGCATTTTATCTCTTCTGCAATGTTTTCATTTACTTACAGCTCATATATAGGACTCATCTTTATAATAAAAGTCACTTTAATTACCCAGGACTCATCTTTATAATAAAAGTCATTTTAATTACCCAGGACTCATCTTTATAATAAAAGTCACTTAATTACTTATGCATAAAAGAATATCTGCATAATCTACATATTCAGTTGCACAAAACAGTACTTGTAATTATTACACATTGTATATGGATTGGGTCTATATCATTTAAGCGAATGATCATTAGGTCGAATACCTAATGATCGAACCTTAATTGTTGAAATTGCTATTCATCGAAGTACCTAAACATCAAAAGTACTCTTGTCAAAAAGAATGCTTGGTATGAATCAGTGTATAACTTGCAGGATTCATAGTAGAAACTCGAACCTAAACCCCACCCACAATCCAACAACGGGGTAAAATAAAGTAATATGCATACTGATGACAGCATGAATATTTACTATGTAGTCTTTGTTTATCTTTTCCTTACATAGTACAATCTTGGAATGGGTATATTTAGTTTGGGGGTGGGGGCAAAGCCCACCAATGTGGAGGCAGTGGGCTTGTCCCCTGAAAAAACAAAGAAAAGAAAGTGCAGTGATTGCTTTAAAAGTCAGGTAATATCCATTTTAGTTGTTTGTTTCTAAAGGTCTGCCCACTTTTGCGTCAATTGGCATGATACTTTGTTTATTTATAGAAAGTGTTTTTTGTAATTTAAGTTTATTTATGTAATATGGGTTGTTTATTAAAGTTTAAAACACTTTTGTATTACTAGTGTTTAGAAAAGTTTGTACTTTGCTGTAAATGTTTACAATTTAAAGTTTGTTTACTGTGTTATAATGTACAGTGTTAGCCAACATAAATATTTCACTAACTTTTTATTCGATGTTTAGTTCGATGAAAAGTAACTTCGACAATTAAGGTTCGATTATTAGGTGTTCAATGTAATGATTGTTCAATTAAGTGACAGTCATTTGGTATTCAATGTAATGATTGCTCAGTTAAGTGATATAGACCCATATATACTTTGTGTATCATCAAATCTCAAATGCTTATAAGAGCGAACACAGAAAAATAATTTTAGACTGAATCTAAAATGATTCAAAGGAAAAAAGAAAACATTTTTTTCTCACTCCCACTGCACCCCCTCCACATTGGTGGGGGCTGTGCTCCCCACACCTCCTGCTAATTATATATACCAAATCAGAGATAGCACAACAGTGGGGTAAAGGCAGATTTCCTTACCCCGCTACATGGCAATCTCATGCAAAAATCTGCTGGCAAAAACTCCATATAGAAGAACTTTCACTCAAATGAGCACTTGCTCTTCTTTCTTCACAGGCTAAAAATTCTACATATATATATATATATATATATATATATATATCTGTGTGCGCGCACACACACACACACACACACACACACACACACACACACACACACACACACACACACGTGTGCGTGTCAAAAATTTTCATCGTCCAAGAAAGTTTTTTCTCAAAAAATGTTGCTAACATCAAATGTACTCATTGAAGGGCACTTTATTAAAATGTTCAGTAAACATAATAACATGTATAATATTTAACATGTTATCATACTGACCATATAACATTTAGATTCTAAACAGACATACGAGGCACGTGTCATTCAATTATCTAGCAATTTACCTAAATGCCGCCTAACTTTATTAACTATTTGCAATATGTATACAAAGGTATGTCTCATCTTTTAGATTCATTTAAAGAACATCTATGTATTCAAATGTCATATACAGCCCAATTTATTCCAAATAAAATACTGACAAGATAACAGAGTATGATCTTTATATTTCTCCAATCATTTTGGCAGCTTAGACCAAAATTTATAAATCATCATTGCCTATTTACAGGTCACCTTGATGATGTTAATTTCATTTTCATAAACAGTCATAGTTACACTCAATAAATTTGAAAAGGGTGCTGTTACATATTTTCAGTTTAAAAAATTGTTTTAATCACAACTGCTACAAGATGTCAAAGAAGTGGCAAATTCTCTTTACTTATACACAAGGAAGTTTAAGTATTCAGTAAGATAGTATGCTTAGTTAACTGAAATCTGTCTGACAACAGTGCTAAGCAAATGACTTGAAATTTTGCCAAAATTCTCTTGCCATGCTATAGTCATAAAAAATATGTTGCCAATCAGCCCTGAGTTCAGAAAATATGTAGCAATAACAATGAATATAATTATTTTTACATATTTTTTAATTCTATAGTGAGAAAGAAAGGCTCTATAAATACATTTATAGTTGAATTGTTTTCCAAAATAAAGATGTTTTTTTTTTAGCTAAACCTAATATTATAGTTTCATTTGTATCTGGAAAATCTGAGAAATTGGTTTGATTCAAATTACTTCAATAAGAAGTTGATGTAGATGGTATATGTAGTAGAATAATTTTGTACAGTTAAGATAAAATGGAAGTACTTGGCTTATTTAATAATCTGGATTTTATGTACTCATTTAGTAATATGGACTTTATATATATTTAATAATGTTGTCCAGATATTTATTTCCATTTCACCGAATGCTCTGCACATTCAGTCCTCTGAATCTAATAACGGCTTAAGATTAATGTTGTCAGCTGATATAACTATGTCTCATTTTAAAAGTAATACAAGTAGAATAAACCACTAGCCTTCCATTCCATCATTTTAGTAATATTAGAGCCTTCTGTAAATCCGAGTACCAGTAAGAGTGAAAGGGAAGGTCTACAAGAGGGTAGCGAGACCTGCTATGTTATATGGGTTGAAGACAGTGGCATTGACAAAAAGGCAGGAGTCAGAGCTTGACGTGGCAGAGTTAAAGATGTTAAGATTTGCACAGGGTGTGACGAGGATGGACAGGATTAGGAGTAAGTATATTAGAGGGTCAGCCCAGGTTGGAAGGTTTAGAGACAAAGCCAAAGAGGCAAGATTACGTTGGTTTGGACATGTGCTGAGGAGGGATGCTGAGTATATTGGGAAAAAGATGCTAAGGATAAAGCTGCCAGGTAATAGGAAAAGAGGAAGGCCTAAGATAAGGTTTATGGATATGGTGAGAGAGGACATGTAGGTGGTTGGTGTGACAGAGCAAAATGCAGAGGACAGGAAGAAAAGGAAACAGGTGATCTGCTGTGGCGACCCCTGATGGGAGCAGCCGAAGGAAAAAGAAGAAGAAGATCCTTCTGTAAATCCCAGTGTAAAGGAGATTGGACACATAGAAAAACCCATTTTCAGTGCTGGGTATTTAGACAGAACTTTTTTTAAGAAATGGATTACGATGTTATTTATACATAAGGAACAAAAAGTATATAAATGCATATAATTACCTAATATTCATAAAGTCCAAACTTCACAGACAGAAATAGGCTGTAGAAAAAGGCAAACTGCCACAATATAAAACTCAGACATAATTTAACAAGATAAGCGCTTTCAGAAACAATGTTGTTTCATCAGATCATAACATCCAAAAATACATTCCACATTTATACTTCCCCCATCAACCCAAAGATCCAATAAGGGCATAGTGTATTCTATGTCACTAGGTAACAGAACATAAACTCATTAACCCTATAATCACCATACTCTAAAAGCACAATACATATAAAATGCATAATCTATAATATAAATACATGTATTTATTTATATGCATGTTCATAAGCAATCATCAAAGATATTATACTACAATTGTATTGCTATATAGTAAATTAATAGCATATAACAAAATATACAACATATATAAAAAGCATATATAAAAAACATACATAAAAAACATGATGCATATATTCACAAAAATTATTTTCTTGACCTATGTGCTATATTTTAATATTAGTAAGCTTTTTTATCTTTGCATAATGCTTTATATATTATTTTCCATTTTCTAGTGTAAGTTGTATACAAATATTGAACTATCACTCAAAATATAGATGTCAGAAAATAAGATTCTGTATCTGGAAAAAGTATTCTACCATCCTCCTATGATATGATATTTTGTTGAGGCACAAAACTACATTTATTTAGATAGCAAAAGAAAATTATGAATTTTTTAAATGTTTTGTAAGAGTTTTACTGGGCATTGAGATTCAGTTTGATTTTTATATAGTAGTGGTGCTGCGGTAGCATTGTCGCCTCACAGCAAGACATTGTCCCGTTCGATTCTCAGCTAGAGTGTCTTCTGTGTGGAGACATGTGTGAATGGGCGTGCCTTCATTGAAGGTTGTGCGTCAGGCTGGTAACTCAGCACGTAAAAATCCACTACTAAACATTAGCAGACCGGAGTTCCGCTGTGGCAACCCTTAACCGGCATAAGACGAAAGACACACTCACACACACACACACACACACACACATGTACACACACACACACACACACACACACACACACACACACACACACACACACACACACACACACACACACACACACAGGAACAAGAGCTATCAGGGATCCTGCAAAGTGTGCATGGGGAGAGGGTGGGGGACAAGTCTAGTAGTTTGCTCTTCTGGATTTCTGCTGATGAGACAGTTGACCCTTTCATCATGCTGTTCTCAGAATACTCATTTTGCCCACCTCGTAGATATTTCGTTTATGGAATTTATCTCTACAGTCCTCAGCTTAAAGTAGGCACTGAACAACTGTGAGCTCAATAGTTGCCCTTTAGATAATATAGTCTTATTGTAAGAGCCCCATGAGTGGGGAGAGGTGTTAGATATTAACCTGCAAGTTATATCTCACTATATTTCAAGTGGAGGAAGCCATAGAAAATGAGAGGTAGTTTTTAGGAAAAGTCAATTACAGGAGGCCTTGAATATTCAAAATGGATATCATGCAGGAGGTCTGAAATAATGCTGAGTATTTCTTGGGCTAGTCAATGGCATTTAAAGGTACAGTCAGTATCAGTAGTGCCTGTGAAACATCAGATTCATTGCCATTACCAAGTATGAGTAAGACTTCCCCCAGACCTTTATAAACATCCACACGAGGCCTAGTGGTTCAATCTGTGTGTTGTCAGTTACTGACGTACCTAAATGGTATAAAAGTGACTGGGTAATGTAGGGGCAGACAGAAAACAGACAGTGAGAGAACA
This sequence comes from Protopterus annectens, assembly GCF_019279795.1. Classification (NCBI taxonomy): domain Eukaryota; kingdom Metazoa; phylum Chordata; order Ceratodontiformes; family Protopteridae; genus Protopterus; species Protopterus annectens. Next base: position 409,430,383 of record NC_056744.1, on the reverse strand, counting down.
GGACTAGCTGGTAATGGCTGCTGCTAGTAGGGTACTTATAGGACAATTAAAAAACTCACTGATGAGTGCATTTGAAGTGGGGCAAAAGATTCTCTATTTTGGGTGCTTGAGTATATTTATAGGTGTTAAGCAAAACAAACACTGGCATGCCTAGTTATAATTCAAGTTCTTGGTATCACCATCTTAGGCTTCAGGTACTATTTGCCTTTGTTGTGGGAGTGAGAAAAGGGAAAGCCTGTTTAGGGCGCTCACTCCCATTTATGAGTGCTAAAGTAAAAATGGTAGTGACTTTCCTATTTAGGATTCCAGTTCCAAACTCAGGGTAATATTCAGGCCCTTTATCTGTGTATAACCTTGGGGTGAGTGAAAGCCTACTTTCTTGTTGGTCCTATGTAGAGTACTAGGGCCATCTGTGAATATATATACAGTAACTTCTACAAGTTAATAAAGCAATTATATAAATGATTCAATATGTTCCTGCTCCTCCTGTGGTTTACACCAAAATGCCACAAATTACTGTTACGTAATTTATTTATTTAACATTTGTTTACTAGGAAAGTCCGACTTGGAACAAATCCAATTTTCAGTGGAGGCCCGAGGAGAAATACTCCAGACACATGTCTTTGTGACATGGGAGGAAACCCACACGAACGCAGGGAGGACATGCAGACTCCACACAGAAGGCACCCCAGCCAAGAAATGAACCAGGGAACCTCTCGTTGTGAGGCGACAATGCTACCGCTGCACCACTGTACTGTCCAACTGTGTGACCATAACTGACATGACGGCAAATCATGAAGTACCAGGACAATGTAACATTAAATATTCCCACAATTCATTCAACTATTACAGCTGGCATTCCTTCTTGTATAATGTCTTTGTACTTAAAATGGCTACTGTGCATAGCTATAGACGGTGCCAGCCCTAGGTAAGTTGGACCTATTTGGCCCAATAGGGCCCAGCTCCGTCGGGGCCCCTGTACTAGGAAATGACAAGGGTATTATGCATTGTGTGTTCCCAGACATTTGCCTGAGAGTCACTACAGTAATGTGCAAGACATTTTCCTATTGATAGTTTTGCTCCCACAGTAATTACAGGCCTTGTTAGCGGAGCGGCCATTTCCCTTCATGCATTGCACTAGTGGTTAGTCCAGTATAACTAGTAACTGCAGCTTAACACCTCATGTATGGCTCACAGTGTAAGCTGCTCGTGCTCCCACAGTGGTCAGTTGCTGTTGTTGAATGCTCAACAGAGTTTTCAACCCAAAACTGGTAAAAAAAGTGGCACCTAAGATGTATGATCCTCTTGGAGACGTGAAGTGTGAGTAATGGCATTTCTAAGGTGTGGCCTGATATTATTACTATTCTTATGGCTGAGCATCCTGAGTAAATTCAACAGTTTTATGTGGTTTTGTAAAAGCACACTGACTTTAACAAGGTATGACTATTAACTAGGTGAGGAGCTGCATCTATTCAAAACAGGTATGAGAGGTGATTGGAAACCTGTGAAGGAAGGAAACAGTAACATGAAGTCAAAATGTATAATGGAGGATAGAAATTATTCATAGCCTTTGTGAATCCCACCAGTCTTACCACAACAATTATGGATAGCCTCGCTGATTCACTTGTCCAGTACTTCCTGGCATTCAAGGACATTTAACATGAGAGGTGGGAATAAAAGTTATGGACTGTGATGAATCACAAGATTTTACAAGGTTTCATAAGCCTACTTCTTAGTACCATGGTCTGCTTAGTAAAGATGCTGAAGTCTGTAGAGTACTTAACTTACAAATAAATGTTTTTTATTCATTCTATTTATTTATTTATTTATTTAAAGTTTGTTAATCAAGATAGAGCAGTGATTCACCCCTACCATTTTCAGACACAGCATGACAGAAATACAATCAAAGAAATAAACTTTAATCAGTATTACTACAACAGTGGTAATATAACGCATAAATGCATAAATTAACACAATTATAAGTAGATATGATATTAAAAAATCAGTAATTAAATAGGTAAGTATAGTACCTGTGCACTATCATAACCTCATATAGTATAATGTTTCTATGGAGAAAATAATGCACAAAGAACAAAGTATCTATAGTATGTGCTATTTTGGGCACGGATGTGAAGGAGAGGAAGGAAAAGGGGGGAGAGAGAAAAGAGGGAAACATTTGAAAAGGAGAAATGGGGGTATGTGACAAAGGAGAAGTCTGCAGCTATCTCCTACTCAGGGTCAGGGTATCCAGACAGCACTATACGGGTTTCAGACAAGTTTATTGGTAAACCAGGATGCACCTACCTGATGAAGTGGCATGTAGACACAGGGACTCAGTGGTCCATCAAGCAGGCCCCTTATAGTATGCCTAAAATAATTAAACAGTCCCTGAAAGAGGAACTACAGTACATGTTAAATCTCGGGGTAATCCAGAAATCCCATGGTTTACTGCTGGTTTAAAATCTCTTATGACAAAATATAAGGTTCATAGGTTCATAGGTTCATACTAGGCTATCTGCCCTAGGGCATTTATAAGCCTAGCCAGAGTGTGTTTGGCTTTCGCCACCCATTTTAAATTAATTTTGCTATGCCTTTTTTTGAGGTTAGTATACTGTGCCTCTGTCTAACAGTGACACAGAAGTGATAGCCGGGGTAAACCTATGATCTCCCATCCACTCATCAAGATTCCTCTTGAAGAGAGTCAATGAGGGACTCTGCCTAACCTGGACTGGGATTTTATTCCAGAGTGAAGGGAGCCTCTGGGTTATGAATCTGTCCCTCCAGCATGTCCTATTTATTTCAATGCTGAGGTTCAAGTCTCTCGAGCGTAGCTCGATGGGATTTGGATTTTCTGAGGTGCAGCATGTCCATTAATTCGGGTTGGACATGGCTTTATACATCAGGCACAGATCGCCTCTGAGCAGGCGGTATGCCACTGAGTAGAGCTGGAGTTTCTTTAACCGGGCAGCATATGGCATCTGTTTGAGCCCTTTGATCCTCTTGGTGAGGTACTTTTGGGGTCTTTCCAGTTGCTGCAGGTGTCTGGTAAGGTACATCCCAAAAGGGGCATTGTACTCAATTATGGGCCTGATGAGGGATGAGTAAAGAGGCGATGACCTCCCTGATCTAGATGTGAATCCCTTCATGATTAGGTGGGCTATATAAAATGTTTTTCTAACCACTTTGGCCACGTGGTTGTCAAATGAGAGATTGCTATCAACTTGGGTCCCCAGGTCCCTAATGACTTCTTCTGTACTTAATGGATTACCACTTATGTGGTAATTTGTGGGCACTTTGTTTTTGCCAAAGGGGATGACTATACACTTTTTGGCATTTAGCTTGAGGCCATGGCTCTGGCACCAGTTGTCTGTTTCTATGAGGCCCTTTTGGAGGATGCTTGTGTCGGCTGGAGAGTTGATTATGGCGCCCAGTTTGCAGTCATCTGCGAACTTGGTCAGCCATAGTCCTTCCGTGTTGGCCTGTACTGTCAAGAAATGTATACCGAACAAGAGAGGTCCCAGGACTGAGCCTTGTGGGACGCCACTTGTAACTGGTTTGGAGTCTGACATGGCTCCAGCAATTCTAACCATGTGGGTTCTGTCCTTGAGCCAGTTTGCAACCCATCTAGTGACATAGGGGTTTATATTTAAGCTGGTGAGCTTATCTATAATGCCCAAGTGGGGTATTGTATCAAAGGCTTTTGCAAGGTCCAGGCAGGCTGTGTGGACCACCTTCCCCTTGTCAGTGGCCTTGGTGACTGTTTCAAAGAAATTGACCAGGTTTAAGAGGCAGGATCTGCCCTTAACAAAGCCAAACTGGGTAGGATCCAGTGTCTGTAGGTCCCCAATATCTTTATTTATGAGGTCCATGATGATCCTTTCCATAGCTTTGCAGACCAAGCTAGTCAGGCTTATGGGGCGATAGTTTCCAGGATCCGTTGAGGCACCACCTTTGTGGAGAGGGACCACTGTTGCTGTACGCCACTCTTTGGGTACATATCCTGTAGTAAGGCTAAGATTGAACTGCAGTTTTATGTTTGGGTTTAGCTCTTCTTGGAGTTCATGTAGGACGCAGCCCGGGACACCATCTGGACCCATTGATGCTGTGTTTTTTGCTTTGGAGAGGGCGGCTCTTACCTGAGCATCTGAGATGTCAGGGGGGGCAGCACTCTGTTGGGATAGATATTTGCCCTTTTGGTGGGGAGAGGGGGGAGAAGTTTGCACTGAACCTGTCAGCTAGGATGTTGGCAATGTCTGTGGGCTCAGTGTATTTTTTGTCATTTTGGACTAATTCTGAGCATATCTGGGAATTCCCACCCAGGTTCCTAACATAACTAAAGAAAGCCTTGTGATTATCCATAGTGTCCTGTGCAATTTTTCTCTCGAAGCTGGCCTTAGGCGATTTTATGAGTGCCCGTAGTTTTTTGCTAATACTGATCAGAGATGCCTTCCCTTTTTGGGATTTTGCTCTATCATGTAGTAGCTTCCTCCTTCTATTGTATAGTTTGTTTATGGCTGGGGTCCACCAGACAGGACGTCTGCCTTTGGAGGACTGGGTCTTGGTTTTATTTGGGATTGCATGATCCATGCATTCCTGAAGGTGTTCATAGAATGTGTTTATAAAGGATTCTGCGGTCTGGGCCGTATTTTCCACAGACCCGGGGGCTTTGAAGGATTTCGCCTCAGTTTTGAGGTGTGTGAAATTTGCTTTAGAGAAGGTTTTCACTGTGGTTTTCTGGGAAGGGGGTGGGGTTGGGATGTGAATATCCAGTGAGATTAGTTTATGGTCTGATCTTACCAGTGAGGGATACACTTCTGGTCTGGAGCATAGTGTCCCCATGTTGGTGATGATCAGGTCCAGTATGTTTTCCCCTCTTGTGGGAGTGGCAACAAGTTGTTCCATAGCATTTGAGTTTATAAATTCTAGGAACCTTTGGGCTAGGGTGTTGGAGCTAGAGTAATGCTCCCAGTCTATGTTTGGGTAGTTGAAGTCACCCAATATAATGGTGTTTGGAGAGACCTTCATATTTTCCAGTATTCTCAGGAAGGCCAAGTGGGGTTCCTGTGTTTGGGAGGGTGGTCTGTAGCAGGCTATAAACTGGAAGGCAGTTTTACCCACTGTTAGTTGCACATGGATAGTCTCTGATGCTTAGTGCTGTGCCACCAACCTGGAGGTGTGGGTATCTTTGTGAATATTGATACCCCCCTCCTTTTGTGGTTCGGTCCAAGTTTTGGGGCCAAAAGCATGGTATGAGGTATAACCTGGTAGTGCTGGGGTGCTCTCGGGAGCCTTGAACCAGGTTTCTGTTACTGCACAGATATCGATGTTCTCCATGCTAAGGAGAGTTTTGAGTGTGTGCATCTTGAGGTTTAGACTTCTGGCGTTGAGTAGCATTACTCTTAGTTTCTTATCCCTTGTGATACCTATGGAGGTGGGTTTGTCTTTTGAGCCTTGCCTAAAAAAGGCACTATGGGGGTAGCAAGAGCCTTTGCCAATATCCGAAAGCCCAGGGGTTACAGGTGCAAGCCATCCCTAGCGAAGCATTGTGGCTTGTCAAGCATGTCATCCCAGGCTGACAGGCATTGGATCCCCTTTGAATGACTCCAACACTTAAGCCAATTGTTGAAATTGATCATCTTGTCTTCATATTGTGGCATCATTCTTGGTGAGGGTAAGATGCTACTCAAGGTCAGGGTCATACCGGCCTGGGCTACATGCTCAGAGAGCTCCTCTATGTCTCTTTTCATGTAGTCCAGGAGGTGCGTCTCAGGTCATTCACACCAGCATGGACAATGACTGAGTCATATTTGTACTTGCCTTGGAGTGACCTGAGTGCTTGTGTTATGTGGCGGATCCTAGCGCCCGACAGGCAGCTCACCATGACCTTCTCCTTGTTCAGCCTGGTGAGCGGACGTCAGTGTGCCTGATGATAGAGTCACCTATTACAAGTGTATCAGGTGTGTTGTTTAGCCTTAAGGGCTGTGACTGTTCGGCACACTGGCTTTGTGAGCTATGTGCTGCACGTGTTTTGTTTTGGGGTAGCGGTTGCTTGGGTGTCTGCTTTGGAGGTCTCTGCTGCTTAGGCAGATTTTTATTTAGAGCCTCCGAGTATGTTTTTGTGTGTTTATGTGTTTGGTTTGTTGCCGTGGTAGGTCTATGTGAGACTGGAATTGTAGTGAGTGTGGTTTCCTTCTCCTCCTGACTGGTTACGCCAATACTGAGTTGAGAGAGCTTAGCCTCCAGTTTGGCTATATGGTTGCATCTCTCACATGTGTTGGAATTTGTTGGGAGGAGGAGAGGGTTGTCTGTGTACATGAGGCAATTGTAACATTGCCTCAAGTTTCCCAGATTCACCAGCTGGACCGGAGAGGAGATTGACAACTGACCTTTGGACATGCTAGAATAGTATTGGGAATTCCTTTATAATTGAAAAAAAGGGCCAATGGGGAACAAGGTACTCAAGGGGAGTTTGTGAGGGTGTAGTGTTTTTAATTTTTTAGAGCTGACTTATATAATTGCTTTAGTGAGCAAGTGCCAGGTAACTTAAATGCAATGTGTTACAGGTAACTTAAATGCAAAAACGACAAACAGTAACTTTCTTTCAAGTGAAACAAGGAAATAAGTACAGTAAGCAATGCAGATATCACTAGGGATCCACAGAAGTGCTAAAAGGCTGTGTTTTAGGTGGAATTAGCGTTTCAGGGAAATAAACAAACAACAAGCATAAGCTAATAAATAAACATATTGTTTTATTTTCAGTACACAATAATAGCACATATTCCTGATATTCAAATATGAAATATTCCTAAGTGAAAGAAGCTAGCAGGTAGAGGGAGGGAGGGTTGAGTGTGGTACCTGGGGTGGTCATCTAAGTTAGAGCCTAAACAAAGTAGTCCAAATTAGTCCCTACAATTGTTAAGGCCAGTCCCTGGTTACAGATGTGTTCATGTAGCTCATTTTCTTAATTTCTATACCACAATCTATTTCTCTTCAACAGTTTCTTGCTCAGAAGAACTGAACTGAGTACATATCAGTGCTGCCTATGTGGGGGGGGGGGGTGTATCTACTACCATTTGTCAGTACTTCTGCTGCCATGAAACCAAAGATAGTTTACACTTGGGGGGGGGGCATACAGCTATGGGAGAAATGAACAGCACTAATACAGATTCACTTACGAGTATATACATGTTATAAATTATTGCTATAGTGACCTTTCCTTGAAGACCTACTGTTATGGTGAGTACAAGCAAGCAAACAAGCAACTGTATTATCTCTTTCCTGGTTATATAACAATCTGCAGCAGATCTGATGTATAACATGGCATGGAATGGATGAGATATCAGTCACCCAGTCTATCAATCAATCAACCAATTGTATTTGTATTGCAACTTTCAAAACCTAGTGTGCCATAAATAAAATAAAATGCATAAGAGTATAAATAAGTAGCCTGTTACAAGGGTGGGGGAATGTTAAAATGCATGGTAACTTACAATTCATGAAATTAGTGTAAAGGAACAGACAGCTAGAGGAAAATACCAGTAGAGATGGGAAGTGCTTTAAGAAATGAATATGGAAAATGGCAGATAAATAATTATTCTAAATCAGGTGACTGAAAAGTGGGGAATGGATACACAAAGGTTTTTCTTCATCTTCATCACCAACCCCCTTTTTCACATTTTCTACATGGGCTTGGGATACTGTGTCAGCAGTTGCCGTCTCTCTGTCTCTATCAGTGTCACTGGGATCAAGATACTGCGTCAGCAGTTGCCGTCTCTCTGTCTCTATCAATGCCACTGGGATCAGGATACTGTGTCAGCAGTTGCCGTCTCTCTGTCTCTATCAGTGCCACTGGGATCAGGATACTGCATCAGCAGTTGCCGTCTCTCTGTCTCTATCAGTGCCACTGGGATCAGGATACTGTGTCAGCAGTTGCCGTCTCTCTGTCTCTATCAATGCCACTCGAATCAGGATACTGTGTCAGCAGTTGCCGTCTCTCTGTCTCTATCAATGCCACTGGAATCAGGATACTGTGTCAGCAGTTGCCATCTCTTTGTCTCTATCAGTACCACTGGGATCAGGATACTGTGTCAGCAGTTGCCATCTCTCTGTCTCTATCAATGCCACTGGGATCTGGATACTGTGTCAGCAGTTGCCCTCTCTCTGTCTCTATCAGTGCCACTGGGATCAGGATACTGTGTCAGCAGTTGCCGTCTCTCTGTCTCTATCAATGCCACTGGAATCAGGATACTGTGTCAGCAGTTGCCGTCTCTCTGTCTCTATCAATGCCACTGGAATCAGGATACTGTGTCAGCAGTTGCCATCTCTCTGTCTCTATCAGTGCCACTGGGATCAGGATACTGTGTCAGCAGTTGCCATCTCTCTGTCTCTATCAGTGCCACTGGGATCTGGATACTGTGTCAGCAGTTGCCATCTCTCTGTCTCTATCAGTGCCACTGGGATCAGGATACTGTGTCAGCAGTTGCCATCTCTCTGTCTCTATCAATGCCACCGGAATCAGGATACTGTGTCAGCAGTTGTCATCTCTCTGTCTCTATCAGTGCCACTGGGATCAGGATACTGTGTCAGCAGTTGCCGTCTCTCTGTCTCTATCAATGCCACTGGGATCGGGATACTGTGTCAGCAGTTGCCGTCTCTCTGTCTCTATCAGTGCCACTGGGATCGGGATACTGTGTCAGCAGTTGCCATCTCTCTGTCTCTATCAGTGCCACTGGGATCAGGATACTGTGTCAGCAGTTGCCATCTCTCTGTCTCTATCAATGCCACTGGGATCAGGATACTGTGTCAGCAGTTGCCATCTCTCTGTCTCTATCAGTGCCACTGGGATCAGGATACTGTGTCAGCAGTTGCCATCTCTCTGTCTCCATCAGTGCCACTGGGATCAGGATACTGTGTCAGCAGTTGCCATCTCTCTGTCTCTATCAGTGCCACTCTCCTATCTGTTTGATACTCATGCCTGACTATTGCAGGTCTTCTGTAACACAATCCATTTGCATCTTTGCTGGATACCCTTGTTTCCTCTTGCCTTCTTCCTGTCTGTCCCAAACATTCATCACCAGATTGGCTTCTGCTTTTCTGCACATGTGCCTGGACCACTGAAATCTGTTACCTTTGACTTTATGTTCACTTGCTTGTGCTCTTACGTCCTCATTTTGTCATCTATCATACAGTGTGCATCTTACCACCCATCTGCTCTGCCTTTACTGCCCAGGTTTCTGTACCATGCAATAGTACTGATTGCATCACTGTTTTGTGCACCTTACTTTTCAGCTTCTTTGGCATTCTTCTGTCATACACTACCCCCAACACTCTTTGCCAGTCGGGCTTCCCTTCTCCTCAGTCACCTCTCCCAGACACTTGAAGCTGTTAACCTGTTCCACTATTTTTCCATCTCTCATTTTTCAGCTTCTTCCATTTTCCCCTTTTGGTGCCTTTACAGCTGTCTATTCTGTACTCAGTTTCATCCCATGCGCCTTTAGTTTTGCATTCCATTCCTGTATATCCCTTGCTGAAGTTCTTGCTCAGAGTCTGCCTATAATGCCACATCATCTGCATGCAGCAACTTTGTTGATCTGTCCCTTCCTACTTGTTTGCTAAGATAGCCTGTCACCAGTATGAACAGCAGTAGACTCAGAGCTGAACCCTAATGGACACCCACTTCCACTCCCACTGACACTGGGAACCCCTCTGTAAGACCAAACACTGTTTGTATTTGAGTCATTGGACCCTTGTACATAGCCTGTGTTAATTTTACCAATGTTTCTGGAACTTCAGACTCCTGCAGGACTGCCCAAATCGGCTTTCATGGGACCTTGTCATATGCTTTCTCCAACTCTATGAATGCTCAGTTGGAATCTTTCCTCATTTCTAGCTTCTCCTCAAGTATCTTTCTCACTGCAAACATCGGGTCAGTTGTGCTCAGTAGCATAGCTATGACAGGGTGAAAAGGGCAATTACCCCAGGCTCTGTGTTGTCAAGGACACGCTCCACTGACATAAAACTAAAAAAAATATTTTTAATTCAATATCATTTTTTTCCCTTGAAGGTAATGGCAACATGCATGCCCTAAACAGATGTCTGAGATTCTCCTGCGAGCCTCCCACCCACTTGCTTCATTTTGCTTGGGCACCTTGCCCAAAAGACCTGTAATTGGCAGAGCAGGTAGAGGAGGTGGTGCTGCAGTGTAAGAACTGCATTCTCTTTAGTTAAATTTTGGCACCCATTTCTAGTTGAAGGATATCCTGTTTTGGGTATGTAAATTGCTCACTCTGTGTGTATTTGGTGTGTGGAGAGAAAGATTGAGTGAGCAGAAAAAAAAACAAGTCTCTGAGGTAAGTAGAGTTACTTATTAGTATGCTGGTTGTGCATGCATAGGCAAACTAACAACTAACAACAAAAATGGGAAGAAACTGAGGGTAATGCTGCTCAATACCAGAAGTCTAAATCTCAAAATGCACGCACTCGAGGCCCTTCTCAGTATGGAGAACATCGATGTCTGTGCTGTAACTGAAACCTGGTTCAAGGCTCCTGAGAGCACCCCGGCACTATTAGGTTTTACCTCATATCATGCGTTCCGGCCCCAAAACCCGGACCACACCACAAAAGGAGGGGGTGTATCCATATTCATAAAGGATACACACACCTCCAGGTTGGTGGCAACGCATGAAGCTTCGGAAACCATCCAGATGCAACTAACCATAGGCAAAACTGCTCTACAATTTGTAGCATGCTACAGGCCACCCTCTCAAATTCAGGAACCCCACACAGCCTTCCTGAAGACACTGGAGGGTATAAATGTATCTCCAAACATCATCATATTGGGTGACTTCAACTACCCGAATATAGACTGGGAACATTACTCAAGCCCTAACTTTCTAGCCCAACGGTTCCTGGAGTTCATAAATTCAAATGCCATGGAACAGCTAGTCACTGTTCCCATGAGAGGAGAAAATATACTAGATCTCATTATCACAAACATGGGGACAAAATGCTCCACACTGGAAGTATATCCCTCATTGGTGAGATCTGATCATAAACGAATCTCACTGGAAATCCACATCCCGCCCCCCCCCCAAACAAAAAAGACCACAGTGAAGAACTTCTCTAAAGCAAACTTCACACTATTCAAGACTGGTGTGGTATCCTTCAAGGCCCCTGAGCCAGTGGAAACCACAACCCAAGCTGCAGAAGCTCTTACAAATGCCTTCTATGAACACCTCCAGGACTGCATGGATCAGGCAATCCCAAATAAAACCAAGACTCTTTCCACAAAGGGCAAACGTCCAGTCTGGTGGACCCCAGCCATTAACAAACTTTACAATAAGAGGAGAAAGCTATTACATGATAGAACAAAATCCATAAAAGGGAAGTCACCCCTGATCATTATTAGTAAAAAAATACGAGCACTCATAAAATCAACTAAGGCCAATCTTGAGAGAAAAATTGCCATGGATTCAAAGGACAATCATAAGGCCTTTTTCAGCTATGTTAGGAACCTGGGTGGAAACTCCCAGATATGCTCAGAATTAGTCCAAAATGATACAAAAATCACTGAACCCACAGACATTGCCAACATACTGGCAGACAGGATCAGTGCAAACTTCACCCCCCTCTCCCCCCCTAAAGGAGAGATAACTATCCCAGCTGAGTGTAGCCTCCCAGACATCTCAAATGCGCAGGTGAAAGCTGCTCTCTCTAAAGCTAAAAACACAGCATCAATGGGACTGGATGGTGTCCCCGGCTGTGTGCTACATGAACTAAATGAGGAATTAAACCCGCACATAAGGCAGCTGCTTAATCTCAGCCTTACCACAGGATACGTGCCCAAGGAGTGGCATACGGCAACTGTAGTCCCACTCCACAAAGGCGGTGCCTCTACGGACCCTGGTAATTACCGCCCCATAAGCTTAACAAGTCTAGTCTGCAAAGCTAATGGAGCTCATAAACAAAGATATAGGGGACTTGCAGACATTGGACCCGACCCAGTTTGGCTTTGTCAAGGGAAGATCATGCCTTTTGAACTTGGTCGACTTCTTCGAAACAGTCACCAAGGCCATTGATGAGGGAAAGGCAGTCCATACAGCCTACCTTGACCTTGCAAAGGCTTTCGACACAATACCCCACTCGGGTATTGTAGAAAAACTTACCAGCTTAAATGTAAACCCATATGTCACAAGATGGGTTGCAAACTGGCTTAAGGACAGAACCCACAAGGTTAGAGTTGCTGGCGCTATGTCAGACTCCAAGCCGGTCACAAGTGGTGTCCCACAGGGCTCAGTCCTTGGCCCCCTATTGTTCAGCATCTACTTCTCAGAAGTACAGGCCAACATGGGAGGACTTTGGCTGACAAAGTTTGCAGACGACTGCAAACTGGGCCATAGTGGAAAGTGCATCGGACACGGATATCCTTCAGAAGGGACTCACAGAAACAGATAGCTGGTGCCAGAGCCATGGCCTGAAGTTAAACGCCAAAAAATGTATAGTCATACCCTTCAGGAAAAACAAGGTAACCCCAAGCTACCATATAGGTGGCAATCCACTAAGCACAGAAGAGGTTATCAGGGACCTGGGGACCCAGGTTGACAGTGGCCTTTCTTTTGACACTCATGTTGCTAAAGTGGTTAGAAAGACCTTCTACATTGCCAACCTGATCATGAAGGGATTCACATCCAGATCTAATGAGGTCATCGTTCCCCTGTACTCTTCACTTATCAGACCAATGATTGAGTACAATGCCCCATTCAGGATGTATCTCACCCAACATCTGCAGCAATTGGAGAGACCCCAAAAGTTCCTCACCAAAAGGATAAAGGGACTCCAAAATCTGTCATATGCTGCCAGATTGAAGAAACTCCAGCTCTATTCAGTCGCATACCGTCTGCTCAGAGGTGACATGTGCCTGACATACAAGGCCATGTCCAACCCGGAATAATGGACATGCTCCACCTCAAAAAATCCAAATCCACCAAAACCACTAGAGCAAGCAACTTAAACCTTAGCACGGACATAAATAGGACATGCTGGAGGGATAGATTTATCACTCAGAGACTCCCTATGCTGTGGAATAAAATCCCGGTCCATGTGAGGCAGAGCACCTTGCTGGCTCTGTTCAAGAGAAATCTTGACCTGTGGATGGGAGATCGTAGGTTTACCCCGGGAATCATCTCTGTGTCACTGCTGGACAGAGGCACAACAAACTAATGGGCACAGTATTTTTTCATATAAGGGGTGGCGTAAGCCACAAAAATTTGGGCTAGGCTTATAAATGCCTTAGGGCAAATAGCCTAGTATAAACCTATGAACCTATGAACCTATGAACTATTGAAGGGATTGCAGGGGGAATTGTTTAATTCTGGTACTTGTGCATACTTGGATAGACTGCTGGAGGGGTTGTTGGTGGGACTGTATCATTTTGGTGTTGCTGCATACTTGGACAGTTGTTGAGGGGAAAACTTTCATTTTGGTGCTTGTGCATACATATATGGACATACTACTGATGGGGTTGTTGGGGTCCATGTTTCATTTTGGTGCTTGTGTGTACTTGGACAGATTGCTGAAGAGGTTGTTGTGGGAAATGTTTCATTTTGGTGTTTGTGCTTACTTGAACAGACTATGAAGGTGTTGCTGGGGAAATATTTCATTTTGGTGCTTGTGTGTACTTAAACAGACTACTGAAGTGAAGGGGTCACTTGGGGAAATATTTAATTTTGCTGCTTATCCATACTTGGACAGACTATTGAAAGAGATGTTGGGGAATATTTCATAGGTTCATAGGTTCATAGGTTCATACTAGGCTATCTGCCCGAGGGCATTTACAAGCCTAGCCCATAGTTTTGTGGCTTACGCCACCCCTTTAGTATGGGGAACTATACCCATTATTTTGCTGTGCCTCTGTCGAGCAGTGACACTGAGGTAATCCCTGGGGTATATCTGCGATCTCCCATCCATTGGTCAAGATTTCTCTTGAACAAGGCCAGCGAGGTGCTCTGCCTCACATATACCGGGATTTTATTCCACAGCATAGGGAGTCTTTGGGTGATGAATCTATCCCTCCAGCACATCCTATTAATAGCCGTGTCGAGGTTTAAGTCTCTCGCCCTTGTGGCTCTGATGGATCTAGATTTTTGAGGTGAAGCATATTCATCAAATCTGGGTTTGACATGGCCTTGTATGTTAGGCAAAGGTCACCTCTGAGCAAGCGGTAAGTGACTGAATAGAGCTGGAGTTCTTTCAGTCGGGCAGCATAGGACAGATGTTTGAGACCCTTTATCCTTTTGGTGAGGAACTTTTGTGGCCTCTCCAGCTGCTGCAAGTGTCAGGTCAGATACATTCCGAATGGGGCATTGTACTCAATCATTGGTCTGATGAGTGATGAGTATAGGAGACTATGACCTCCCTTGATCTAGATGAGAATCCCTTCATGATAAGGTGGGCAATGTAGAAGGTCATCCTAACTACTTTAGCTACATGGGTGTCGAATGACAGACTACTATCAACCTGGGTCCCCAGGTCCCTGATAACTTCGTCTGTGCTCAGTGGATTGCCACCTATTTGGTAGCTAGGGGTAACCTTGTTTTTCCCGAAGGGTATGACTATGCATTTTTTGGCATTTAACTTTAGGCCATGGCTCTGGCACCAGTTATCCGTTTCTGTGAGACCCTTCTGAAGGATATCTGTGTCAGATGTGTTTTCTACTATGGCGCCAGTTTGCAGTCATCTGCAAACTTTGTCAGCCATAACCCTCCTGTGTTTGCTTGTACTTCGGAAAAGTAGATGCCAAACAAGAGTGGGCCCAGGACTGAGCCCTGTGGTACACCCCTTGTGACAGGCTTTGAGTCTGACATGGCGCCAGCAACTCTGACCCTGTGGGTTCTGTCACTCAGCCAGTTTGCAACCCATCTTGTGATGTATGGGTTAACATTTAAGCTGATGAGTTTTTCAATGATAACCGAGTGGGGTATTGTATCGAAGGCCTTCGCCAGATCGAGGTAGGCTGTATGGACTGCCTTTCCCTCATCAATGGCTTTGGTGACTGTTTCGAAAAAGTCAACCAAGTTTAGAAGGCATGATCTGCCTTTGACAAAGCCAAACTGGGATGGATCCAAAGTCTGCAAATTTCCTATGTCTTTATTTATGAGGTCCATTATGATCCTCTCCATGGCTTTGCAGATAAGGCTTGTCAAGCTAATGGGACGGTAATTTCCAGGGTCGGTGGAGGCACCGCCTTTGTGAAGTGGGACCACAGTTGCAGTGCGCCACTCCCTGGGTACGTATCCAGAGGTAAGACTATGATTAAACAGCTGTCCTAGCTGTGGGTTTAATTCCTCGTTGAGTTCGTGGAGCACACAGCTGGGGACACCATCAGGTCCCATGGAAGCTGTGTTTTTTGCTTTGGAGAGAGCAGTTCTCACTTGGGCGTTGGAGATGTTTGGGGGGCTGCAATCGCTTGGTATAGATATCTCTCCTTTTGGTGCTTGTGTGTGTACTTAAACAGACTATTGAAGTGAAGGGGTTACTTGGGCAAATACTTCATTTGGTGCTTGTGTATACTTGAACAGACTACTGGAGGGGTCACTCTGGGAAATGTTTAATTTTAGTGCTTGTGGACACATAAATGGACACACTTCTAATGGGTCACTTGGTGGATGTCTTCATTTTTATGTCAGTGACATGCTTGTGCACACATGGACAGACTACTAAAGGGATCACTGGGGAAATGTTTAATTTCTGAATCAGTGAGGTACTTGTGCACACATGGACAGACTACTAAAGGGATCATTGGGGAAATGTTTAATTTCTGAGTCAGTGAGGTACTTGTGCACACATGGACAGACTACTAAAGGGATCATTGGGGAAATGTTTAATTTCTGAATCAGTGAGGTACTTGTGCACACATGGACAGACTACTAAAGGGATCATTGGGGAAATGTTTAATTTCTGAGTCAGTGAGGTGCTTGTGCACACATGGACAGACTACTAAAGGGGTCATTGGGGAAATATTTCATTTTGGTTTTTGTGCATAGTTGGACATACTACTGAAGGGGTTGCTTGCGGAAATGTTTAATTTTGTTTCATTTTGGTGCTTTTGCATACTTGGACAGACTGCTGAAGGGGTTGTTGTGGGGAAATGTTTCATTTTGGAGTCAATTACATGCTTGTGCAGACATGGAAAAACTAGTGAAGTAGTCATTGGGAGTAAAATGTCATTTTACAGTCTTTGAAGTGTTTGTGCATAAATTTGAGTGCTTGATCATACATGCTTGGCCAGACTACTGAAGGGGTTATTACCTGGCTGAAATCTGTTTCATTTTATTGTCATTTGAGTGTTTGTGCATGCATAGACAGAGTACCAAAGGGGTTGTAGGGTGGAATGTTTCACTTTGGTGCTTGTGCGTACTTGAACAAACTACTGAAGTGAAGGAGTCGTTTGGAGAAGCATTTCATTTTGGTGCTTGTGCGTACTTGGACAGACTGCTGAAGGAGTTGTTGGGTGGAATAGTTCATTTTAGTGCTTGTGCATACATACATGGACACACTACTGAAAGGGTCACTTGGGGAATGTCTTGATGTTTATGTCAGTGACATGCTTGTGCAGGCGTGCAGGACTACTGAAGGTGCTGCTTGGGGAAATGTTTAATTTTGGTGCTTGTGCATAGTTGGACATTCTACTGAAGGTGCTGCTTGGGGAAATGTTTAATTTTGGTGCTTGTGCATAGTTGGACATTCTACTGAAGGTGCTGCTTGGGGAAATGTTTAATTTTGGTGCTTGTGCATAGTTGGACATTCTACTGAAGGGGTTGCTTGGGGAAATATTTAATTTTGGTGCTTGTGCATAGTTGGACATTCTACTGAAGGGGTTGCTTGGGAAAATGTTTAATGTTGTAGTCAATGCATATTTGGACATACTATTGAAGGGGTCACTTGAGGAAATGTTTCATTTTGGTGCCAGACAAGTGCTAGTGCAGACATGGATGAAGGGATCCATGACATTTAGAAATAGAAAGCAAATGATGCAGTTACTCTGCTTGATAGGCAGTAATGCAGCAGATAGCCTAGTACTAATGTATGGACTTACACACTCACACACACACACACACACACACACACACACACACACACACATGCACAAGTACACACGCACACATACACACACACACATACACACACACACACACAATTCTTTTGTTACTGCTCATAACAAAGCATGATAGGAATATTTCCAATTTGCATGCTAGTCATTTCTGTTTTTATTCTTATTAATATCCTTGTTGAATAAGGTATTACCTAACAGCTGAGTAAAAATGTTATCCTTCCTTTTTTATTCCACCTCTGCTTTAATTTCATTTAACATCACTAATGGGAAGCCCCTGTCTAAAAACATTCTCACCAAATTATCTATTTTTTAAATTAAATTGATCATCTTCAGATGTTAATCTCGAGATGCATACCATTTGTCCTTTGACAAGTCCCCTTTTCTGGAATATAGGATGATTACTAGAGAAATGTAAACATTTGTTGGAATATGTAGGCTTGCCATACAATTTGGGTTGAAAATACACTATAACCACAAACTGCAGGAAAACAAAAAATCTGTCAGGCATCTGTGGACCACAAAACAAGTTGCAAACAAATTCAAGGCACAAGGAAAAGTTGTAGTCACTTTTAGTTGCAGAAAAACAATAAAATAAGCACTTTCATCATCAACTATTGGAGACTTCATTGTTTTATTGTGTTTTTCTGCAAATAAAACTGACTACAACTTCTCCTTGGGCCTTGGATTTATTTGCAACTTGTTTTGTGGTCCATGGGTGCCTGCCAGAGGTTTTGCTTTCATACAATTTGGGTTGAAACTTTTGACACATATAATCCTTCACCACCAAAACATCTAAATAATTGATGGCATCAGAAGAGTAAGCAAACGTAAACTTCAAAAATTCAGTGCTGGATTTCAAGTAGCTCATAATTTTATTCCAAATGTCACAGTGAAATATTGGCATACAGGGGGCACAAGCAGCTCCCATTGCTACTCCCACAGCTGGTTTAAAGTATTCCCTCTTGAAGTAAATGCAATTATCGCTAAGGATGATTTAAATTAAATCTCCCAATATAAGGATCTCTTTAGTAGACAAAAAGTCACTAGCATAGCATGCATTCTTAAACCAATCAATACCGATGTGGTGCTAAATGCAGGAAAACAAATCAATTACATTAATTGTGACCAAAAAATATTCGTCATTATAATATTCATGTTTAATGTTGCTCAAAAAGTCTCACGAATCCCTCAATATATAAAGATATCTAACAAGAAATTGTTTTAGTTTCCCATCAATAAACACCTTTAAGGGACTTTTCTTTGAACTGGTAGCAGCTACTATGGAATAAAGGAAGTATTTTCTACATCCTTATCTATTTTAGGAATTACCAAATATTGTTTGGGCCACAGGAAGATCAACCTTTAAAACTGAAATAACCTTTGGTCTATAACACCCTGGTCAAAAATATCTTGTAGCAATACATCTGTTTTATACAACACTATGCTAACTTAATTTCATGAGACCCTAACATATTGAGTATCATTATTCAATATAGTATACATCCTGGTGGAATAGTCGATGGCATTCATCAAACCTATACCACCACCTTTATCAGATTTCATGATTTGAATTTTAATTAAACCACTCAACAGGTTATACTCTTCTCTAGTTAAATTATAATTCATTCAGTAACATTGTTGATAAAACTTCCTTATATCTCATTCACAAAACTTCTCAAATAACCTCAGGGTCGGATGTAAAGGGGGAGTAAACATACTTTTTCTAGTAAATTCCATGGTGGACCCAGATGACAAGGTAGTATCATTAAACATTAGTCTAAGATTTAACATTCTGACATACATCTTCACATCAACTAAAATGTAATTAATATCCATTCTAGCAATTGGAACAAAAGTAAAACCCTTACTGAAAAGATCAATATGTGTTTTATCAGTACTAATATCACTATAATTACATATATTAAAATCTTTATGTTCATTTAATACTGTAATGGGGCATTCCAAATAATTAATAATTATAAAAATAGATAATATTTTTATCTCTATGTTTTTTTGTGATCATAAATTAGAATAACCAATAAATGATCTTCAAGAAAGCATCAAGGATTTTTCTTAAACATTCTGAAAGTTGTAATTTGAAAGTGTTCAAAATGCCTCTCCCAATTTTTGTAGCAGGTATGTCAGCCTCCAGCTCTAAAAAACACAATGAATATTTCACAAGATTTTCATAGGATTTTCTTAATCATAATCTGAAAATATAAAAAATATGTCAGAAAAAATGCAGAACTGAAAATTCTTAAAAGGGTTCTCTGAAAAAAGTAGCAAAAATCATTTGTACAAAATGCTTAATAATATTTAACGTTTCCTAAAAATGCAGTGTGGAATAAATATTAAAACATGCAAATTTGACTAAGTATAAAATGCACAATATGGTATGCCAAATGTTAAGTGTTAAACAGATGATGCTAAAACAAAATGTTCTTGAATTGCCTTCTTAACAAAATGGTAGATAATTAATTTGAGTAAGTTCTGTTAATTTAGAACAATAACATACTATGATACCCAGCTAAATTTTGCAAACATCTAACAAGTACTGCTAGAAGAGCAAAATGAAAAAGCAGAACCATATGGCAAAGGCAGCTAACTCAGGTACCACAAGTCCTGAATGTGTAGGAGGACACTGTAGGCTAAATCTCCTCCCATGAAGAGGACAACCTACTTGGAAATCTAGAAACTGTTCCGGAGAAACTGTTTTAATTGAACATACATATGTATATATATATATATATATATATATATATATATATATATATATATATATGAAAATCATGGTGATGACCAGAAATTACACATAAAAGTCATGGATATCAGTCCCATGTTTCATCTCGTCTCATAAAAAATGGAATTTCATTTTATTAAGAATTGCAAATCAGTCTCTCTGAGTGTAAATGACCAATGCAATTTTATGCAAAGTGAGCAAATTTTAGTTAGCAGTACAGTAAATAAGTCAGTACAGGCTAGACTTATTTGTATACATATTCAACCTTTGTAATCAAATTCAAGGCTTCATAGTGGTATGTAGTTTCCAAGGAGCACTTATTCAAAAGCTACTGCCTATTTTGAGGAACTAGGAAATTTGTCTCAAAGGAGCTGGTTTGAAAAAGGAGTAGCTTTATGGAAAATTATGAAAAAGAGGAATATCATTGCATGCATACATTACAACCACTTGCGACCTTTACACCATCATTTACTTGTTTTGCAGTTTCATTGACAAGTAGCACTGTAGCTTCATCGCCACCATCACCATCATCATTATTCTTTGTTCACCCCACTTTGAGACCACTTCTCATATCTAGTACAAAAGATCTCAGACTTCTATCTTATATGAGACTTTCTCTAAGGCCCTCCTGTCTTTATAATTCATTTTGCCATCATTACAAGGTGTTTCACAGTCTAAAATACTTGTTATATTTTCCATCTATCTGAAGTTATACACAACAGAACAGTAATGTATCATTTAACTATGACATACAAGCCAAAGAGTAAAAAAGTCACACAGACAAACTGTTTTGTAAAAGGGTAATTTGCAATTATATCATGGGCCTCCACTATAGAAGGTTTAGGGTATTACACAGTGAAGATTCTAGCTTTGCTGTGTATTTCTAGTAGTTTATTTATTTAACTATGACATAGCATAGGCAGTTGACTCAAGAGCCTTTATAGCAAACAGAAATCAAGCAGGTTTTAGCAAAAATATGATTAAGGTGCATTATAGATAGAGAGGATAATTCGAGGAAAGCAATGCAAAACATTACTTCATTGAGTTAGATTTAAATGCAGGACTCCTCTTTCTGGCATCAATAGCTGATGAAAAAGTACAACATGATTCACTATTGTAAAGACAGTGAATAACTCTTTAATGCTCAAAAACAGAAACAAACCCAAAGGTCAAGTAAAGTCTGGGCAGTCTCTGTAGGTATAATGAGTTAAGCAATGTAAGTGGATCAAATAGCCATTACATCTCAGAAATGTCAAAGACTGTCCGTATGATAGTTGACCCATGTTTATGAACACTACAAGCTACATGTATCAATCGAAGGTACTGAGCACCCTGTTTATTGCACTATGTTAATTTAAACAATAACTTGCATCTCAGACATCTGATATTTAAATTTTACTTTATTGTTAGATAGTTAAAAATCCACCACTCTGCTGTGTAAGTTGGCAGTGTTTCTGCTCCAAATAGCATAAGCAGATGACTGTTATTTTCACAGTGGTCTTGTGTCAGTCAACTAACTTAGCAAAATGGGTAAGCATGTCTTATTCCGAATACATTTCATACAACTGCCTTGATTAAGATTTAGGCAAACTTAAACATAACCCACATAGCTTCCTTTGAATCAGCTTACAATTTTCCAGTTAGTAAGAATGTGAGTTAACACAGCTGATGAAGGATCTTTACTTCCTTTTAAGAAACTGCCAAAATGCTACTGCTGTTTCAGATATCCGCCATTAAAATGGTTACTAACTGGTAGGCCTGCAGTCAAAATTATACTGCTACCATATATAATGCTACTATGTTACTGAACTGTGTGACCAAAAATATTCCAATTTAGTTGCAATCTATAATCCTTGTTGCTGCCTGTTCATACTTTTATTTTTCACTGTACAATCCAGTATTTTTTTTAATCTTGACTGTACATACTAGTCAGTGTTCTTTTCCCATCACTATTGCTAGGGTATGTTTTTAAGCCATGACTGACAGATCACAATGTATTTGTAGCGGCTCTGGACATTCTTGTCTCAGTGAAATTATAAATTATCTTGTGGATGCATGTCATTAAGAGTTGCTGACAGAAAAATAACTCAGATGGGCATAGCTGAGAAGTTTTGTGGTATATATAGTTTTAATTATGAGGCCTTCATTGAGAGAAAACTACCCTGAATGCATGTATTGTAATAATAAAGGCAAAATTAATTTTAATTACTCAATGACTCATGTGGATGAAGATTCAAAGGATTTGTGTTATGATGAGGTAACTACACCCAAAGAAATATTATTTAGTATGGGTTAGGTTGTATGCCGCCTACGCTCTCCATGGCCTGGGCATGCCAACGGTAGTTAAGATATGCATTTTAGAATTCTAAAATGAATCACTTCAGCTGTAGAATGACACTATACTTATTCACAAAGTTATCAGCTTTATACCAGCATACTTAGAAGAATGCTGCTAATAACTATAAAATTTCAGTTTGGTAATAAAATATTATTGTTTAAAACAAATTAGATAAGTAGCTAAATGCCTATACAAAGTCATCCACACCTAGACAGGAAAGCAGATGGGTTACTTGCAAAGCCAAGTATTGCCTTGACATAATGATATACAGAATCATGTGGTAAGGAACCAGTCACACCTGTAAGGGTGGAAGCATGGAAATTATTCACATGGTTTAAATTGTTATTATTATTAATTTGTTTCTGTTATTGTAAAACTCGATATTGTTTATAAAACTTGGTCAGAAATTGCTTTAAAGGCATTGATGACACATACTCTCCTGTTGTCCATCCTACCACATTATGAAATTGGTGAAAAAGCTCTGAAGAATTCTAAAACTGGTACCAACTAGCTACCTTTTGGGAAATACATTGCCGTCTCTTCTGAAATATTAAAGATGTGTTTGATTTCTAACTGAAATTTATTACACTGACATTCAGACACTTCTGACCATTTCTTCAAACTCAGTAGGTCCCACCTTATGCTGTTTACTACATAAGAAGCACTTAACTTTTAAAAAGCTTAGTGACATCAGAAAACAGGTGTCCCTGTTTTAGGGCAAATGCAATTTACCTAATTAAGATATTGAAAAGCAATGATCCTGATCTAAACACAGAGATAATATTATGTTTACCTACATACCTTCTACTGTATTTCATCACCTTTCCAGCTCCTTCTCACCTGTGCAGTTGCAAATCTGAGTACCATCTGCCCATATAGGACAATGCATTAGTCATCATATAATGTAAGCTTTTCAAATCTCAATAAAACCAAGCAAGACAATGACCAACATAATCTCAGTCTACCACATCTGTCATCAGCTCAGCAGGCAAATTAATTAAATACTGATAAAAATCCATGCTCCTTTGACTGCAGTACTTTACCAAAATCCTAATAATCCATAGCTGTTTAAGTCTATAATGTCTCTATATTTTTTATTAAAAAATAACCTAACTAAGGTATGATATTTTGTCTCTAAATGCCTGTACCTTTGCAAAAGAGAACCACTCACTTATGCCTTCTACAAGTCCTTTTTTACTGCCTTGGACCTGTACAGCTTCATGCTTTCCTCTATGTCTGTTAGTCTGGAATGCACAGTATGTGGGCCACTTGGTTAGCCATGGCTTTACTTAGCAAATTTCTCCAAAACTGTAACTAATTTTTGCCTTCCATTGATTAGGATAACTAGAACAATCCCAGCCCTTCTGCAAATTCTGCAACCAGCTATTTATTGCTTTATTATATATTTAGTTAGTTAGTTAGTAACTTATTGACATTTGATTACTGGGAAAGTCCATCTGGTTAGAAGTCCATTTTCAACAGAGAGCTGGGAAGAAAAACTCCAAATTATTACAAAACACTTTAAGAACAATAATTTTACAATCTTCAGAAATAAAACAAAATCATCTGCAGTTTAAATAATTATAACAAATTAGACACAATATAAAAACACTGGTTAAGAATCGATACAAGCTATATGACAATCATTTAAACTTTAGCGAAATTTTAGTTTGTAGAGAAATTAAAGGTAAGTTAGTGTAATGCAAACAGGAATTGCAATAAGAAGTGAGGGGAAAAACAGGCTTATTGTACATTTAGAGAGAAATTCAGAGAAAAAAATTAGATAGCAGTAAGGAAGTAAGTGAAGCAGGAAGAGTAAGGAGGTATAAGGACTGAAAAGGCACTTGTTCACATTTAGGAATACTGTTTATCCTGGTTTTGACCAAAAACGGAGACAGATTTTAGCTAGGAAGTCTTTCAGAGTGGTTTTGAAGACTTCATCTACAGTATTTGGTGTAGTTCAGGAACCTTTGACTTCATCAATGACTTAGACATAAAAGATTTAATCCAGACAACATATCAATGTATGTTGGAACTACAGCACAAGAAGCAGAATTACATACTGAAAGAGATTTTTACTCTAGAGTAAAGGAGAAAAGGGATATTGAAAGGGATTCGTACGTCAGGGGAAAGGTAAGAGAGAGAAAACATGACAGACATTGAAGTATATCAGAGGACCAGCCATCTCTATGAATTCAAACATATTCAGTAGAAGAGGTATGCAAAACTATTGATACATAGTCTGAAGTTAGAGAGGGTATGGATAACACATAATCTGAGAAATTACTCAGAATGTGGGCAGATGCAAATATTTCACTATGCTGCATTATGTCAATCACTCTACTCAGCTGTTTTGTAAATGTTAGCATTTTAAAGTTATTGTTGAATTTTATGCTCAAGTTTTGCTGCAATGTGTGGCCTAAGTAATCCATTTGGAATATAATGTTCTCAGTTTTCGGTAAGAGGTATATGTGTTGAGACACAGAAAGCAGTAAAGAGACAGTTGGCTGATGCTATGTCTTATATTACTGATAACAGCAGCCATGAACAAGTGATGAGTGTCTGGAAATTGGAGCTATATGAGACCATGAAAGAGCATAACAGTAGATTAAAGAGTTGCTGGATCCACTTGATCATTATTTGAAGCAGCCAGGAGTCTCTAGTGATGATTCCAGTGTAGTTTTAAATGAACAATATGATGCCCTGTTGCCTTTACAGCAGCAAATGGCAAATGTGTGAACTAAGATTATGAAATTAAGCATCCCAATTGTTTATATTGAACAAATGCTGGTTAATTTGGAAGGTAAGGCAAGAAGGCATAATTTCAGGATGACCAAAATGTTGGGAGGAGACTGTCTTGAATTCATGAAAAGTAAGATGGCAGAATAAAGTGGTTTCACTAACAGATTGTTGTAAACAGAGAAAACATATCGGTTGCTGTCACTATTAGCAAATGGAGTTTATGGTCATCTGAGAGCAATTTTAGTACAGCTTGCAACTTAATATGAGAAGACAGAGGTACCGTTGCAGTTCTGGTAACTAAAGAAGTGGATTGTGGTGCAGGGGTAAACCAGTAATGGTGGATCATGATTTCTCAGAAACTACTTTTCAGCAACAAGCATAGTTTTTGGCATCAATAAAAGAGTGTCAGTAATGGAGACTTTGTTATAAGTTTTCACAGCAAAGCAGTCTTTAAAGTAGTTTTACCTACAAGGATACACATTTTTCATATTTTCAAACAGAGATGGATGCTTTGCAGAGCTTGCCTTTGATGTTGTAATTTGTGAGTTGGGAATCATTAGTATAGTTGTTAGAAAAAAGTAATGAATCTCCTAAAACTGTTGAAGTGGAAGAAGACTTGGGAACAGGAGGGGGGGTCTAGATGACAATGGTACTATGGTTGCATGATCATTAGGGGAAGTACATTGAAAACAGAAACTTGTCTGGCCTACATGAATTGATTTACAGTATGTATGTTTGTTTCTTAATATTATCTAGGTTTTTGCAAACTTTGAGACTGTGTCTGTCTTGCGTCAATGGTAGAGGAATGAATTTACTTTTGATGTTTGAGTTACAAGATTGCACCCAGTCGGTGACATACCTAGAATTCCTGCCTGCCTAACTCCATGTAGACATTTTACCTCAAATGTTGAGAGAGAATTCCTGCTTGCCTGCCTCTGTGCAGGCATTTCACCACAAATGTTAAGATGCTTTGAGCAAACCATTAATGTGACTGATTAGAATTATTTGTATATAACAGTAATCATGTAAAGGGAATGTGGATGACTATTTCATGTGGAGTGCACAAGTTATTATTAAACTTTTTTGTTAAATTATGTTTAAATATTCAGCACGCTGTTTAAATATGCTGATAAACATGCTGACACTATTGTGTTGAGCAAAGCTTCAAAATGTGTTTGACTATCTAAATTTGATGGTATGATTATAAAAGATGGATGTCTGTTAATGCTGTAAAAAGCATATATTCTGAAGTTCTGATGTTTAAAAGTATTTATGCATATGTGCATTGTGAATCTAAAACTTGATTAGCATGATTGCACTATATACTTTCTTTATGAACCATTTTGACAGTCACCTGTTATATTCAATGAGTGAATGACAGTATTTGTGAAACATATTTTTCTGTAGGTTGAGGTGCATGGAGTTTATTTTTGAATGTAGGTACTTCCCTTTACAAAGTACTGTACTAAACAATAAAGATAAAAAGGAACAAAAATACAACAATCCAATGTTTTCCATTGTTTTTTCTTTGTAAAAGTAAGCACTTTTGTTTTATTAACCATAGCTAGAAAAGTTATCAAAAAAATTGGAAAAATCAAACTATTCCCCTCAATTTTTGGATAAATATTATTAATGTAGCTTGTCAAAATGAGTTACTGGCTATTAAGAGGAGAACAATCAAACACTTCCAACTTTAACTATTGGTTAAAACTAAATGCTTTATTAAAGCAATACTGATTACATTTTTTTTTATCTTTTTCACTGTTAGTAACTGTAAATGATTTGAATAGTTTGGTATAGACATCTTGGTAAATAGTTAACTGCTATTTGCTGTGTTAATGCATTTTCTCATTAATATGTAATACAAATATTTTACAAAAAAAGTAAGCACATGTGTCTCTTTAGTAATCACAGAAACAAAAGAAAAGGAAAGCACGTATTCAAAGGGAATAAACTGGATAACTCCGGATTATTGGTTTTCTGGTCCCTTTTACATTTAAAATTGTATTTATTTAGTTTATTTATTCATTCATTCATTTATTTATTTAATGTATGTGTGTTTGGCTGGTGAACCTGGGTAGGGCAGTAACATAACAGACTGCAATTGTTTGAAGCTAAGAGCATATTTGCAACAAAGACAAGACTGTTAATGTAATATAAAATGACGGTGTTTGATAAAAATGTGTAAGGTGCTATAATCATTGATTGCAGTTATTTGGATGTATAAACAGGCTTGCACCATAATTGATGTTCCTATTCAAAGTTGTTTAGATAACAAGCCTGGAGTTAAAAATGCTACATTGCTGAATATAGTGCCTTTTTAAAACAGTGTTACTGTCATGGCACTGTGTAAATGTTTCACGGAGTGAGTGCCCAGCTGATTCAGATATACCTAGCTACTGAGTGAGGATATCCGTGTAATATATTTTTCATAGATTAAACTTTATAGATCTTATTATAGCATACAGGGAGGTTTACTAATAAACATGTGTGTTTTTATACTGTGCACAGGTTTAAAGAAACGGTTTTGAATTAATTAAGCTGAGTTAATAATTAAGCAAGCCTAGGTGGATATAACTATATGTGTTTATAAGTCTGAATGTAAGGTGAAAGCAGCGCTGTGATATTTTTGAGAGTGAATGAGCACTGTGCAAATTGTTCAGATGTTTGTTATATTGCAGGTGTTTGGTGAGCTTATCTAAATGGTTAAATGGTAATTCTTTTTTTTTAAACAATTTTATTGATTTTAAATAAAACAAATTTATAAACAATAACATAAGTTTCACAGAAAAATTGTAATTTCAAAGATTGTAACATATAAAATTCAAATAACTATGTAGAATAACTGACAAAATAAAATAACTAAGGTATTTACAAAGACACCCATTAATCTTTACATGAAATGTAGTATTTTAACCATTTTTCATTATGTTTCACATGTTGCTGTTGTTGTAAATTTTGGCTTTTCCCGGTTAGGGGTCGCCACAGTGGAACTCCGGTCCGCTAATGATTGGTAGTTGATTTTTACGTGCCGAGTTACCAGCCCTGATGCACAACTTTCAACGAAGGTACGCCCATTCACGCATTTCTCCATGCAGAAGACACTCTAGCTGAGAATCGAACCGAACAGTGTCTTACTGTGAGGCGACAACGCTACCGCAGCACCATCACATTGTGTTTCACATATAGAAGAAAAAAAAGATACTGAAGTTATACATAGTAATTGTTAATCTTTTGTCAACAAATTCTGTAAATTTACCCACATATGGTATGCGTATGTCTTTCTAGTTGTTCTAGAATTATAATTTTAAGTTGTAAATGGCAAACTTCATTTAACATATTCTTGAATTCGGTGAAAGTAGGAGAGGATTCAGATATCCAGTTTTTTGTAATGGTCTTTCTAGCTACAGCAAGTATTGCCCAAAGTAAAGGATATTTTAGTTTTTTAACACTATGTAATATGGGTGTATTAAAAAGCACTAACGACTTGTTAAGCATGAATTTATCTGTGAATAATGCCTATAATAGTTCATTAACACTCCCCCAAAATACTCTTATAGCAGGGCAATCATAGAACATATGAGCCCAATCTATATTTATGTCTGACTTACATTTGCTACAAATGTTCTGTTTTCTGTTAATTTTATTCATTAGTTGAGGCATATAAAAAGATCTGTACATAAATCTCCAGGTATAAAATTTCCATTTAAGTGACAGAGTTGTTTTCCCAGCTGATTCTAATATGTTTATTTTGTCTTGATCACTGACAAGTTCATTATTAATTGTGTAGAAGTAATTCCAATAACTTTCTGGGCAGATATACATTTCATTTCTTATGATTCTGAATATAAAAGAAAGTTTGCCTGAATATGTTTGGTTATGCTGTACGATTGACTGAAAGTAGTCTAGTAATGCACTAGTATCATGTTTGGTTGTTGGTGAGATCTAATTTATTTTATTGACTAAAAATATTCTGAGGGTTTGTATATCTTGCCATAAGGATTTATTCAACTGAAATTCCTGTATTATCTGATCTACACTTTTAACTTTACTGTCTGAAGTAATTGGAACCAAAACTTAAGTTAATTTTGTTTAAACAGTGTGATTTTATTTAAGTCTGATGTTAACAGAGATTCTTGTGTAAATGCTATAGGAAATAGTAGAAAAAAAACATTCTTTATATCTGAGGTGTTTATATATGAAGTCTCAAAAATTTGTTAGAATAATATAAATGTAGCTGGTTGTGTGCTTGGGTTTTATATGTATAGTAAAGTAATCTTTTAGTATCCATAACATTGGATTGCATATTATTTATAGATTACAAGTAAGAGGTCTCATTATTAATTGCATAGCAGTTGCTTCCCAATAAACCTTCCATTTAGCCGAGTATGAAGTATCCAGAAGTCGTACAATTGTTCTAATTATAGAAGAATTTGAATATAGGTTCAGATCTGGAAATGCTATCCCCCTTTGTTCCAACTATTTAGATGTTGTTTAAGAGCTATTCTCATTTTTTTGGGAGACCAAAAGAATTTTAATATCAAAGAATTTAACTTATTCGTAAGTTTTTTGGTAGGAAGTATTAAAATAGATTTAATAATATATAGGATCATAGGTAGGATTATCATTTTTATGATTGTTATTTTTTCTTCTGTTGTGAATAAAATCGTATTCCACTTCAATGATAGAGATTGAATATTTTCATAACACTTATTATAATTTAATTGTGTTATTGATTTTATGTCTTTAGCAAGGATGATTCCTAAATATGCAATTTGATCTGTATTAGATTTGTATTCATTATTATCAATAGTTCTTTTATTTTTATTTGTGTATCTAAGTAAGATTTTGGTTTTATTATCATTAAATGACAATCCAGACAACCTTTGAAATGTATTGATGGAATCAAATAATGATGTTATTGAAGAATCATTTCCCTTTGTAGTAATAAGTACATCATCTGCAAATAGTTGGAATTTAGAGGTTATTTCCTCATTAAGCTCTGGTCTGTCAATATTTTTATTTTTCCTTATCTCATTAGCCCATGGCTCCATTATTAGGGTGAATAATAGAGGAGAAAGAGGGCATCCTTGCTTGGTTCCTTTTATGATAGGTATTTTGGTTGAGATGTACGATCCTATTTCAATATATGCTAGGGCTCCCTGATACAGATGTTTTAGTAAATCAATAAAACTTTTAGAGAAATTTAGACATTCTAGTAAAATGAACAGATAGTCCCAATCTATTGAGTCAAATGAAGATGAAGTCGTGAGATGAAAGCGTGTATTAAAGTGTTTTGTACGCTATTTTTTTGGCTGAATCAATAATATTGGTGCTATTTACAGTAGTTTTCCTTATCGTTTTGCCACTTCTGATTGAACTGATTCGTTTTGTGGAGTTCATTTTGCTTCTATTGAGTCAAATGCTGAATTTATGTCCAAGCTTATTAATGTCAGATTTTTCTTCTTTCTTTGAGAGTAATCAATTAAGGCTAGAGTTCGTTTGATGTTATCATAAGTGCTTCTATTAATCACAAACCCGGTCTGACCATCCTCTATTAAACGTGTTAAGAATTTCTTTAGACTTTCAATATATATATATATTCATAAACATTTTATAGTCCACAGATGGGTCTCTATGAAAAACAAAGTTTAGGGTATTTATTAGGTTTTAGTATAGGTGATATAAATGTATATTTCCAAGAAGGAGGCAATATAATGTCATATATATATATATATATATATATATATATATATATATATATATATCTGCTAGGGAGATTTGTTTATCTATGACTTCTGCCTGTTGCTTGTTGAGTTTGTTATAGAGATTTTTTTATTAATAAATTCTTTTATCTTTAAACTCTATGTTATGTGTGGATTGATTGATTCTGTGAAAGTGATCTCTAAATTCATCTATTATGTCTTGTATACTATATACCTCCTTCTTCTTCCTCAAAGAGTATATTTATTTAATATGATTATGTTTATTTATTATTTTAGTTTTGTTGTTTAGGTTAGTTAAATGTTTGGGGTTTGGTGAATAGGCAAGAAATTTGTATTTTTCTAAAGTGATCATAGTCTTGTGATGAAGTATACCTCTATATTCCTCATTTAGTTTATCTATTTCATCTCTAATCTTTTTAGATGTAAGCTTATCTTTATTTTTAAGGTGTAACGTATCTAGTTTATCTTGTATTATTTTTAAATCTTTATCCCAAGACTTCCTTTTGTTATAATACCATATGTTTGTTTGTCCATATAAATAAGCTTTTAAAGCATCCCATGTGTATATGTCTAGAGTGTTAGATGCTAAATTTATACTTAAAAAATTTTGTATTTCTTCTTTTAAAAATGTTTGAAAATCTTTTAATTGTGCAAGATATGCAGGAATTCTTTTTATTTGTACATTAGGTGTACTATTGACATTAAGCTCAAACATAATAAAATTATGATCAGAAATTCAGCATGATATGATTTTACTGTTTGTTAAATCATTTATTATTTGTGAGGAAAGTATTATCCTATCTATTCTGGAATATGTTTTGTATCTATTGGAATAGAATGTGTATTGTAACGAGCTCTGTCCCCGGATTCACTATCCTTCGGTGCAGGACTAGCTTAGTCCTGCATGGAAGCGGCCATTTAGGAGCAGGATGGCAGCACACCATGCATATCAATGAAAGCACACTGCCTGAGCTCCTAAATGGGCATGGAGCATGTACAAGTGCAGGGAGCGTGTCTGAGAGCAGAGCTCTCAGAATATACATGCCCCTGCAATTAAGAACAGCAGTTTAGGAATAAGAATGGAGTGAGACCGCTCATAGGTGTTCACATACCCCCAGCAACATCCCCCCAAGTTCATAAGTGCAATAGTTAAAACATGAAATATAAAGAAGTCCTTTTATTTTATGAAACAGATTAAATTTAACCCTAGGTGCATGGGTTTGCCCATCGCTTAGCTACGGTTAATGCAGCTTAAATGGCACAAGAGGATAAAAAGCAAGATAAATGCAAATGAAGCAGTACAGCAATAGTGTAATGGACAGAGTATTCGCCATATAAACAGTAATTCTCGATTTGAATCCCACTCTAGTACATTCCATTTTCCATGTCAAATCACTTTATGACCAATATATTTTGTTGCATAACCTATAACCTACTAAATAACATACATTTGTGAACTGGAGTACTGCATTAGATGCAGATGTGAGGTGTCATTGTCATAATGTCGCAAAGTCCACAGATAATCACAAGTGCCCCATACAGTATATGTACACATGAATTAGGGATACAAATGGAAGGTAAAATGTGCAATGAATGATAAATCCATAGTTTCCAAATCCACCACTTTCCCAAGAACCATTTGACATTGCTGTCTAAATTAGTGTGGTGGTAAGTGGGAGTAAGAATATTTAAGCAGTAGTAAGTGGGAGTAAGCATATTTAAGCAGCAGTAAGTGGGTTTAAGCCCGTTTGCATGGGGGTAAGCAATACACACACGGGTTAAGCAATATTTAAGCTAAGTCCCTGTAAGCATATTTATCCAAAGGTTAGCATTGCTTACCTTCACACAAACCTGCTTACAGTTGCCTTAATCACTCTGTATGCATCAGCAGCTGTTCTGCCTAGAAACAGAATAACCAGCCTTTGCAGGTCTTGAACCCAGGACCCTGTACACTATAGTCACAGTAGTTAACCACTAAGCCATCACAACAGTACATAACATTAAGGAATCACCAAACAGATACTCACTATAGGAAAATCAAACTGAACATGTGAAAGGAATCTATATACAGTTTTATATTGTATAACCTACTACATAGGTTCATAGGTTCATACTAGGCTATCTGCCCTAGGGCATTTATAAGCCTAGCCAGAGTGTGTTTGGCTTTCGCCACCCATTTTAAATTAATTTTGCTATGCCTTTTTTTGAGGTTAGTATACTGTGCTTCTGTCTAACAGTGACACAGAAGTGATAGCCAGAGTAAACCTATGATCTCCCATCCACTCATCAAGATTCCTCTTGAAGAGAGTCAATGTGGGACTCTGCCTAACCTGGACTGGGATTTTATTCCAGAGTGAAGGGAGCCTCTGGGTCATGAATCTGTCCCTCCAGCATGTCCTATTTATTTCAGTGCTGAGGTTCAAGTCTCTCGAGCACGTAGCTCGATGGGATTTGGATTTTCTGAGGTGCAGCATGTCCATTAATTCCAGGTAGGACATGGCTTTATACATCAGGCACAGATCGCCTCTGAGCAGGCGGTATGCCACTGAGTAGAGCTGGAGTTTCTTTAACCGGGCAGCATATGGCATCTGTTTAAGCCCTTTGATCCTCTTGGTGAGGTACTTTTGGGGTCTTTCCAGTTGCTGCAGGTGTCTGGTAAGGTACATCCCAAAAGGGGCATTGTACTCAATTATGGGCCTGATGAGGGATGAGTAAAGAGGCACGATGACCTCCCCTGATCTAGATGTGAATCCCTTCATGATTAGGTGGGCTATATAAAATGTTTTTCTAACCACTTTGACCATGTGGTTGTCAAATGAGAGATTGCTATCAACTTGGGTCCCCAGGTCCCTAATGACTTCTTCTGTACTTAATGGATTACCACCTATGTGGTAATTTGTGGGCACTTTGTTTTTGCCAAAGGGGATGACTATACACTTTTTGGCGTTTAGCTTGAGGCCATGGCTCTGGCACCAGTTGTCTGTTTCTATGAGGCCCTTTTGGAGGATGCTTGTGTTGGCTGGAGAGTTGATTATGGTGCCCAGTTTGCAGTCATCTGCGAACTTGGTCAGCCACAGTCCTTCCGTGTTGGCCTGTACCGCTGAGAAATATATACCGAACAAGAGAGGTCCCAGGACTGAGCCTTGTGGGACACCACTTGCAACTGGTTTGGAGTCTGACATGGCTCCAGCAATTCTAACCATGTGGGGTCTGTCCTTGAGCCAGTTTGCAACCCATCCAGTGACATAGGGGTTTATATTTAAGCTGGTGAGCTTATCTATAATGCCCGAGTGGGGTATTGTATTGAAGGCTTTTGCGAGGTCCAGGTAGGCTGTGTGGACCACCTTCCCCTCGTCAATGGCCTTGGTGACTGTTTCAAAGAAATCAACCAGGTTTAATAGGCAGGATCTGCCCTTAACAAAGCCAAACTGGGTAGGATCCAGTGTCTGTAGGTCCCCAATATCTTTATTTATGAGGTCCATGATGATCCTTTCCATAGCTTTGCAGACCAAGCTAGTCAGGCTTATGGGATGATAGTTTCCAGGATCCGTTGAGGCACCACCTTTGTGGAGAGGGACCACTGTTGCTGTACGCCACTCTTTGGGTACATATCCTGTAGTAAGGCTAAGATTGAACAGTAGTAGTATGTTTGGGTTTAGCTCTTCTTGGAGTTCATGTAGGATGCAGCCCGGGACACCATCTGGTCCCATTGATGCTGTGTTTTTTGCTTTGGAGAGGGCGGCTCTTACCTGAGCATCTGAGATGTCAGGGGTGCAGCACTCTGTTGGGATAGATATTTGCCCTTTTGGTGGGGGGGGGGTTTGCACTGAACCTGTCAGCTAGGATGTTGGCAATGTCTGTGGGCTCGGTGTATTTTTTGTCATTTTGGACTAATTCTGAGCATATCTAGGAATTCCCACCCAGGTTCCTAACATAACTAAAGAAAGCCTTGTGATTATCCTTAGTGTCCTGTGCAATTTTTCTCTCGAAGCTGGCCTTAGACGATTTTATGAGTGCCCATAGTTTTTTGCTAATACTGATCAGAGATGCCTTCCCTTTTTGGGATTTTGCTCTATCATGTAGTAGCTTCCTCCTTCTATTGTATAGTTTGTTTATGGCTGGGGTCCACCAGACAGGACGTCTGCCTTTGGAGGATTGGGTCTTGGTTTTATTTGGGATTGCATGATCCATGCATTCCTGAAGGTGTTCATAGAATGCGTTTATAAAGGATTCTGCGGTCTGGGCCGTATTTTCCACAGGCCCGGGGGCTTTGAAGGATTTCGCCTCGGTTTTGAGGTGTGTGAAATTTGCTTTAGAGAAGTTTTTCACTGTGGTTTTCTGGGCAGGGGGTGAGGTCAGGATGTGAATATCCAGTGAGATTAGTTTATGGTCTGATCTTACCAGTGAGGGATACACTTCTGGTCTGGAGCATAGTATCCCCATGTTGGTGATGATCAGGTCCAGTATGTTTTCCCCTCTTGTGGGAGTGGTAACAAGTTGTTCCATAGCATTTGAGTTTATAAATTTTAGGAACCTTTGGGCTAGGGTGTTGGAGCTAGAGTAATGCTCCCAGTCTATGTTTGGGTAGTTGAAGTCGCCCAATATAATGGTGTTTGGAGAGACCTTCATATTTTCCAGTATTCTCAGGAAGGCCGAGTGGGGTTCCTGTGTTTGGGAGGGTGGTCTGTAGCAGACTATAAACTGGAAGGCAGTTTTACCCACAGTTAGTTGCACATTGATAGTCTCTATATATGAACTCTCTATATGTGAACTGGAGTACTGCAGTAAGCCCAGATGTGAGGTGTCATTGTAATAAAGTGTTGAAATTCCCTAATAAACTCAAGGACCCAATAAATAAATGCCAAAAAGCAAATATAATGCAAATTAAATATTAAACAATGCTAAGCATTGCACAGCCTAGCTTAGTATGTGTAAGCAATGTGTAGGCCAGCTAATTCAGTCTGCCCATTGGTATACCCCTTTAAGCAATGCCAACCTTAGGTAAGCAGGTTTGCCCATAGCTTAGCATTTTCAAAACCGTTCAATCACAGTAAAGTGTGGGAAACTAGCCCTATTTAAACCCAATAGGTGGGGCTACATCTCATAACTGGTTACAGCTTCCTCCTGTAGGCACTATGTCTGGAATGGGAGAGGGTATGCCCTTTTCGGGCACAGCGCTGGGGCATCCATGAGTCCAGAGTCATGGCAGGATTCCTTGTGAAACACCATGACCAGAGACTGCTGCAGGGCCAGTACCATGGTTCCCAATACAAAGCAGAAGCTTGGGACCATCTCGCCTGTGACCTCACCAGTGCCACTGGCATACCCTGAACTGGTGAGCAGGTCAGACATCACTATGCCAACCTGAAGCGGAGAAAGGGGGATCGCTTGGCTCAGTGGATCCAAGAGACTGGGAGGACAGGGGATGTCTCAGCCGTATAAGTATCAGTCCACTACCTGTTTAATAATTGCCAGGTCATGTATATTATGGATAGGTATAGCTAAATATTCCTCTTATGTCATTCACAGTGGCAGATGAGTGGGCTGTGAACCAGGAAGCCCATGCCTGTAGACTGCAGCAGTTACAACGCAAGGCAGGTTAGTAATACTCTTGCATGTACTGTCATAGGAAATAAATCTAAAAGTACTAGTAAGTTAATTGCCTGTATAAAACCTGTATTGTTTAAGGCATGTACTGCATACACAAAAGAATATGGCAGGAAGAGTCTCATATAGGGTGTATGTAAATAAAAGCATAATAGCCTGTCAAAAAGGTCTAACTTCTGGACTGCATGTATTTACTCTGGTATCATATGGTAATGTAGAGTTGCAATCAATTCATAGTACTGTTGTAGTAAGCACTGTTACCCACACTGTGCTACATACGGGTAGGAATGTCTGCATATGACTGTTGTAATTCCAAGAGGTCATATAGTACAACTGACAGAGACTTAGACAGAAAACAGTGAAAAAACAGACAACAAAATCCAAATAGCACACTCAACTGAGATGCGAACTGTTGTATTTTTAGCACATACAGCCATGGTTCAAATCCTGGGAGTGGTAGTAGGCTGTATGCAGAATCATACCCCACAACTGTGCAGATATGTCCAGAATGTCCAGTAAATCGGCCCATATCTACTGCCTGTCACCCTGTCCTCCTGGCAAATCAGTGGGATGATCCCAGATGTTTAGGCAGCAAACAAGACATACAACTGATTGTCTGACATCTATAAGAACAAACCTGTCACTCTAGCAACTCCCCAAAATGTTATGAGAGTAATTAGACAAGTATGTCCCATCTCCACCCCCATGTTGTCAGGCTGTGATCAGAGTGTGTACAGTAACAGAGTGAGATGTATGTGCATAATACTAATGTGGAATCTGGTAATTTGTGTGGCAACATTCAGGTAGTGCTAACAAACATTGCTTCCACAGGTCTGTCAGATACGAACACTGTGCCCAGAAATAAAAGATTGATACCCTGTACTGGTACTGTTTACTCTGGTATTGTATGGCATTGTTATTGTTGCAGTTGTCCTGAATAATAAGGTATTACTCATCACTGTCACCCACATTGTGCTACATAATATAACTGTCTAGGAAATCCTGTATAAGAGTGTTGTAATTACAAGGTCAGAATGTAAAACTACAGGAGAATTATAGACAGAAATCAGATAAGAGATGCAAAGCAATATCTATATAGCACACTCAACTGTGATGGACCCTGTATTATTTTTAGTAGACACAGCCATGGTTCGAATCCTGGGAGTGGTAGTAAGCTGTATGCAGAATCATACCCCACAAGTGTACAGAATTGTCCAGAATGTCCAGCTAATCGGCCCATATCTGCCGGCTGTTTCCCTGTCCCCCTCCTATATCATTGTGCTAATCTGTAACATGTAGGCAGTATTTCATGTCATATAACTGACTGTCAGGCTTGTACATATTTGGAAAATGTCAATGAAAACAAACCTGTCATTGTACAATTCACTAAAGGTTTAAGAGGGCAATAGTCAAAATATGTCCCTGCATGTGGTCAAGATGTGCCCAGAGTGTGTGCAATAAGAGATGGACAGGTAAGTGCATAACATCAACCTGGAATCTGGGAATATGTGTAGAAACAGTTAGGTAGTGTTAACAAATAAGACAGTGTAAGAAACTTCTCTGTGTGGAAGATTTTCAGTCCATATATTTCTAGTTAATCACTGCATATTAATCAGATCAGACAATACTAGTAGAAGTAGCGAACTTAAACTCGTCTTAAGTCAAAACAAAACAAAACAAAACATAATAATAGAAAATATATAATTGTACAGCATTACTAAGTATTCGAAAGTAATCCAAGCAAGGCAGGCAGTCTGTTTCTAGTCTAAAATCCTTTATTAAGTACACAGACAAGCAATCCAAGTAAAACAAAAATAGAGTAATAATTTCCTCACAAGCTTTATTTTATCAGGCATGGGAATGGTTTATTGTGCTGTAAAACAAATTGTTATTGGTACACATGTTAAATTCACATCCCTTCCCCTATCAGTGTGATATTCGAGCTGGTCCTGCCCTACTTAGTAGCTGTCATAATAATATATAACCCTTATGTACTTTAAATCAAATTTATAATGATGTGGTACCTCTTATTTAACCAGATTATTAAGTACATTATTGAGTCTGTGATTTTATCCAAGCCAATATATTACATGGTTAGACCCTTCCAGCCATGTAATATATTATCTTGGATAAAATCACAGACTTAATAATCTACTTAATAATCTGGTAAAATAATAGGTACCACATCATTATAAATTTGATTTAAAGTACATAAGGGTTATATATTATTATGACAGCTACTAAGTAGGGCAGGACCAGCTCAAATGTCACACTGATGGGAAGGATGAATTTAACATGTGTACCAATAACACTTTGTTTTACAGCACAATAAACCACTCCCTTGCCTGATAAAAAGTATATATATATTTAGAAAGCCACATCCCACTCAAACCTGAAAAAAGGGCAATCTGTTCCCAAAAAAAAAATCTCACCCCATACATATCTGTCCATTTCACACGTGTCCACTGGACACATGCAATCTGGTCTAATTGGCTTCACAATATATTATTGTTGTCCTCACCCCTCTCTCAGGGGTATGAGTGTCCAAATCCATCTCCAAGTTCAGTGTATATAAACAGCTGTTGCCGTAGAAGAAATGGGCAGCTATGGACCTTCCCTACACCCTTCCTGCACATCCCTAGCTATTTTCCCTACTGTCTTTCCCTCTTTGTGCCCCTTTTTCACCACTTTCTTATCAACCCTTTTTCATTTCTTTTAAAGAAATTAGCATGGGGGTAATCAGGAGTAAGCACTTTTAAGCAGCAGTAAGTGGGTTTAACCCTGTCTGCGCAAGGGTAAGCAATGCCTACACAGGTTAAGCAATTGAGAAGCTGTAACCGGAAGTTAGCAGTGCTTACCTCCATGCAAACTCACGCAAACCCACTTACAACTGCTTAAAAGTGCCTTAATCACTCTGTATACAAAGGCCGTTGTTCTGCCCAGCAACAAAATAAACAGCCCTTGCAGGTCTTTAACCCAGGATTCTGTACACTATAGTCACAACAGCTAACCACTATGCCATGACAGCTGTGAAAAAAGTTGTTGTTTTTCCAATATATCTGCCAGTATACATATTGAATAGTATTGAACAATTGCTGTGACTTCCACAATTGTGTAGTACTTGTTAGAGATACTACTGTTGCATCACATATGTTGTTATATCTAAATATACACATATCAGATACATACTGTGTGATACATCTGGGAAGGTGTACACAACAGTAATGTTTACACATGAGAAGGATATGGATATCTACGTATACATATGTAGATATATGTCTACATGTACATACACATATATATTCATATATATATATATATATATATATATATATATGTATTTATACACATCTGTATAGTGCATCATATATATATGGCCATTTCTAGTATATATATATATATATATATATATATATATATATATATATATATATATGTGTGTGTGTGTGTGTGTGTGTGTGTGTGTATGTGTGTGTGCATGTACATCCTATATGTACAGATATACCTATTTATGTCAATATATATGTAGATATCTATAACTATATATGCATATATATCTAAACAGACATACCTATGTATGTCAATATATATGTAGATATCCATAACTCTATGTGCATATATATCTATATATCTGTATATGATTGTGGATTTTGCGAAAAGGATGGACATGGCTGTGGTGAATATGTATTTTAAGAAGAGGTAGGAGCATAGGGTGAAGTACAAGAGTGGAGGAAGATGCACACAGGTGGATTATATCCTATGTAGGAGGGCCAGTCTGAAGGAGATTGGAGACTGTAAAGTGGTGACTGGGGAAAGTGTAGTTAAGCAGCATAGAATGGTGGTCTGCAGGATGATGATGTTGGTGATCAAGAAGTGGAGGAGGAGTGTGAAAGCAGTGCCAAGGATTAAATGGTGGAAGTTAAAAAAGGGTGAATGTGAGGTGTAGTTCAGGGAAGAGTTAAGACGGGCACTGAGAGGCAATGAAGAGTTACCGAATAGCTAGGAAACTACAGCAGAGCTAGTAAGGGAGACTGTTAGGAAGGTGCTTGGTGTGACATCTGGACAGAGAAAGGAGGACAAGGAGACATGGTGGTAGAATGAGGAAGTACAGGAGAGTATACAGAGGAAGAGGCTGGCAAAGAAGAAGTGGGATTGTCAAAGAGATGAAGAAAGTAGGCATGAGTATAAGGAGATGAGGCGCATGGCAAAGAGAGAGGTGGCGAAGGCTAAGAATAAGGCATATAGAGAGTTGTATGAGAGATTGGACACTAAAGAGGGAGAAAAGGACCTGTACCGTTTGGCTAGACAGAGGGACAGAGCTGGGAAAGATGTGCAGCAGGTAAAGGTGATAAAGGGTAATGAGGGAAACGTACTCACAAGTGAGGAGAGTGTGTTGAGTAGATGGAAAGAGTACTTTGAGGGGTTGATGAATGAAGAGAATGAGAGGGAGAGAAGGTTGGATGATGTGGGGATA
Organism: Protopterus annectens; assembly: GCF_019279795.1. Classification (NCBI taxonomy): domain Eukaryota; kingdom Metazoa; phylum Chordata; order Ceratodontiformes; family Protopteridae; genus Protopterus; species Protopterus annectens. The sequence continues at coordinate 409,389,646 of NC_056744.1, read as the reverse complement.
GTGAATCAGGAAGTGAAGCAGATTAGCAAGGAGGAAGTAAGGACAGCTATGAAGAGGATGAAGAATGGAAAGGCTGTTGGCCCAGATGACATACCAGTGGAAGCATGGAGGTGCTTAGGAGAAATGGCAGTGGAATTTTTAACCAGATTGTTTAATGAAATTTTGGAAAGTCAGAGGATGCCTGACGAGTGGAGAAAAAGTGTTTTGGTACCTATCTTTAAGAATAAGGGTGATGTGCAGCACTGCAGTAACTACAGGGGGATAAAATTGATCAGTCACAGCTTGAAGTTCTGGGAAAGAGTAGTGGAAGCTAGGTTAAGAAGGGAGGTGATGATTAGTGATCAGCAGTGTGGTTTCATGCCAGGAAAGAGCACTATAGATGCAATATTTGTTCTGAGAGTGTTGTTGGAGAAATACAGAGAAGGTCAGAAGGAGTTGCATTGTGTCTTTGTGGACTTAGAGAAAGCATATGACAGGGTGCCTAGAGAGGAGTTGTGGTATTGTATGAGGAAGTCTGGAGTGGCAGAGAAGTATGTAAGAGTGATACAGGATATGTACAAGGGTAGTGTGACATTGGTGAAGACTGCGGTGGGAGTGACAGATACGTTTAAGGTGGAGGTGGGATTACATCAAGGATCAGCTCTGAGACCTTTCTTATTTGCAGTGGTGATGGACAAGTTGACAGATAAGATTAGAAAGGAGGCCCCATGGACTATGATGTTTGCAGATGACATTGTGATATGCAGTGAGAGTAGGGACCAGGCTGAGGAGACCCTGGAGAGGTGGAGATATGCTTTAGAGAGGAGAGGAATGAAGGTCAGCAGGGCGAAAACAGAATATATGTGTGTAAATGAGAGGGAGGGTAGAGGAATGGTGAGGATGTACGGAGTAGAATGGTAAAAGTGGATGAGTTTAAGTACTTGGGATCAACAGTTCAGAGTAATGGTGAGTGTGGAAGAGAGGTGAAGAAGAGAGTACAGGCAGGGTGGAATGGGTGGAGAAGAGTGTCAGGAGTGATTTGTGACAGACGGGTACCAATAAGAGTGAAAGGGAAGGTCTACAAGAGGGTAGTGAGACCAGCTATGTTATATGGGTTGGAGACGGTAGCATTGTCAAAAAGGCAGGCGTCAGAGCTGGATGTGGCAGAGTTAAAGATGTTAAGATTTGCACTGGGTGTGACTAGGATGGACAGGATTAGGAATCAGTATATTAGAGGTTCAGCTCAGGTTGGACAGTTAGGAGACAAAGCAAGAGAGGCGAGATTGCGTTGGTTTGGACATGTGCTGAGAAGGGATGCTGGGTATATTGGGAAAAGGATGCTAAGGATGGAGCTGCCAGGTAAGAGGAAAAGAGGAAGGCCTAAGATGATTTTATGGATGTGGTGAGAGAGGACATGAAGGCGGTTGTTGTGAAAGAGCATGATGCAGAGGACAGGAACAAATGGAAACAGTTGATCCACTGTGGCGACCCCTAACAGCAACAACCGAAAGAAGATGATGATGATGATTGATATATATATATATATATATATATATATGTGTGTGTGTGTGTGTGTGTGTGTGTGTGTGTGTGTGTGTGTATCTACATACATATATGTTTACCATATGTCCAGAACATGAAGTGGAGTTCTACCTCAGCACCAATAGTCGCAACCTCTTAGTGCAAGGGGATGTCATGTATGTATTGCAGGTATATATGTAGACTGTTGCTACTGTAACAGGGGTTGTCTTAACAGACATGGTGTGTGTGGGAGGTCACATCTGCTTTTGATATGTATGCCATTGGTTACTGACAGACATCCTAAGGACATCACAGTACATTACCACTGATATCACAGTAATGATCCTGTGGACTACAGCAGAGATATGACCAATATATGTGGACAATCTGGCACTCTCTGGTCAGTCCAGAGGTGTACACAGATGCCCTTTGTGCGAGACGTGTGGACCAAGCCTGACAATGTGGATGTTAACAGCCATGTACATGGGTATATCATGTACATACTGGACTACATATGCCCACACAGTTTATTCATTTACACACACCTGTCTGTCCTGACACATAACTGGTGGTGCAGAAGTTACATAGCCACAAACTACCCAGTAGTTAGTGACATACATTTGTACAGACTCCCACTGCTTTGTCAAAAATACACAACAGTTATGGTGGCCTGGCAGCAATGTGTTTTGCAAATATCTGGACATACAGCACACTAGGTAATTACACTAAGCTGCTAGGCATGTAAAAAAGCACTGTGCAGACTCCAGGCAGACTGCCACAACACTGGACTACATTTTGTATTGGGGAATACGCCTGTACCCACAAATATAGCAGGCTTTACAGGCATGTCACAGCACAGAGTAACAGACACCTGTGAGAAAGAGCAGACCCACAACCAATGTGAACACAGCCACATATGGTAGACAAGCTTAATATGATACTATATGGACTGTCTGATAAACACCATCCTCATATGTGCCACTCACACACTAACCCTCCATAAACTGGGTCACAATACAGTGTGGTCCAATGCCTGTCTGTGGTATGGGACATGTCTGTGTTTGGAGTACCATACACTGGAGCAGCATATAACATAAGATAGAACAGGATCAAGAACAATGGCATCTACCACAGTCTGTGCACAGGGCAAGGTACGTATTTGCAATACACATACTGTCAACAATCACCATAAGTACATAGACCCCAGTATTGTACACACAACCGCAGAATGACCAGGTTATGTCTTCAGAAATAACCCCTACTATACATAGCATGTCTAGCAGTCTGATATCTGCCTGGCTTATTTTCAGGTATGATGTCAATAAATAATGGTGTACAGAACATATGCACCTCTTACTGCATGACATATGTACAAAGGTTGACAGACTTGTGGCTGGAACCACAAACACTGGACCAATATTGGCATGTTGCTGTGATAGCCTCATACATTTACTGTTGTAACACGGTTTGTTGAGACATATGTCCTATGAGGGATATGAAGTCAGTTACTCTCATGGCTGTCACCATGTACTGACTGCAATCCTCAGACTTCTGCAGTTCTAAGATAGGTGATCTGTGAGTAACACAAGAAACATAAGACTCCAAACACTGCCCAGTCTGCAGATAACCCTACAGGTGGGGGTTTCCTCAAACACATGACACTGTCATGACAGGTATTAAATCATGTAGACCAGCCATATCCACACACACTCTGTTAAACCAACATTACTCCAAATGCAGAAGAGCAACACTTACATTCTGTAGTCATGTCCGGCACATCCCCCTCATGTTTGTTGGCCTGTCTCCACAGTCAATGTTGTTAGAGGTAAATCCCAATAACATCTGTGATGCTGTTTGTCAAACACCAGCATGAGGTCCTGCTCACAGTGAATGAAAAGGCCCAACACCCACATGATGTTCCTAGATATTGGAGTGTGTTTCCATGCAATTGGCTATGGGATTGTTACCACAGCTGTTCCACATGCAATCAGCTAGATGGGGACTGCAATTTGTGTAGAGGCCATCAGATGATCATGAGCATCACTTACAAAACACAAGCTGATGCCTAAGCAAAGCAGGTGCACTTCTCCACATCCACAAGAGAGGCAGTAACAGAGAAAGACAGAGACAAAGTAAGACAGGGAGGGGGTGGGAGAGTAAAACCTAAGCATGTATGTGTCACACACATACCAGTATGGGGTTTCAAACCCCTGACTGACTATACATTGCTATCACATGTCTATGCAGTTATTGCATGCACCACAGAGCTTACATGTCAGGGAGCTGTCCAAAGGTATATCTGATGGTGAGTGACATCTGCAACAGTGATATAGGAGCGATAAAGTAGGTGTAGTACACATGCCTGTCCACATCAACAGGTGTCAATGCCGACACAGCCACACTCACTCAGGGACTCACACACATTAACACAGTTGGCAGGGTCAGGAATAGACTTCCTAACTAGCTAGTTTGCTACAATACGGTAATATGCAGGTATCACATGTACCACAGGCATTATCCAGATGATATATGAGCAAAGGGTATGTGAAGGTGTCCGACATCAGACGGCATGTTTCAGTAGGCCAATGGGAGGTGTAGTGAGTGTAAATGTGGTCAAAATCATTTTACTCCACACACACAGTCACAGGTTGCCAGTACTGACATGCATGCGTGCATTGTTTCACATGTGTGCAGTGGTTGACTGTGCCAGAAGGCTGTACAAGGCTAGGTGAAGGGTATACCTTGGCATCAGGCCACATGACAATGGTCTGCAGTGTGGCTCAAGGGTGTAGTGTCTGGCTTGGCCCACACAGGTGGGTATTGTATTCACCATCCAATCTTCTGGGTTACTATTGTGAGTGGTCAGTGCTGTGCAATGCTTGCCATGTATGTGTTCCTTAGTCCATGACATGGATGATGTCTGGGATGTGCACACGTCCCACATACATTTTCTGTGACATGTGGAACTGTATCTGGGGTGTCTGGGCCATGTTGTGTACACAGATTGTTATCATCAGATGTGCCATTCCTGGCCTCATGTGATGGGAACTGGCAATGGACGCCAGATTGATCCTGCACCCACATTGACAGCATGACAGGTATTCCCTGCTGTCAGCGGCATCTGTCCATACATGGCATGTGTTTAAGGCATGGTATGTCATTTGCGGGTCACATTTGATGGCACTACAGTTGTTGCAGGCGTCCAGTGGGGAACATAGTGAAGGTGCACTGTCTGCAAGTGTTTGCCTATTGTAGTTATGGGACAGAGTGCCATGCCCTCTGTAGTCTGCTGCAATCACACCATGGTTACTATCTGTGGACAATATGCGGGGAACAACCAACAAAGAGGTTGTTGCTTAGCTGAGTGTGTTTGTGTATGAGACATGGGTTGAGAGTGTTCTCTGGGTAAGACAAGGGTTGCCAAATTTATTCGACAGGCCTTGATGTCACATGTAGGGGTATGGATTGTCAACCCCAGCCTCTCTGCTGTTTGATATCTGTTATCCTTGTAAGGTGAACATTGTGACATATGATAGGCCCACCATGTAATAAATTTGCAAAACCTGCTCCACAATGAGTCCCATTGTTAAACGCTCACAACCACCTCCACACAGAATGCAAATGACAAACATAGATACACACACACCAAGTCTCACAGTTGCCATGTCTGGGATTGGAACTCCGTCTTAACTAGTGCATCACAGTACACCATTACACAGTTATAGCATGCACCACAGAGATTACTGAGCTATTCTTTCCCCAAAGGTGTATTTTAAGGTGAATGACATTAGCAGGCTTGCCAAAGAAGGGCAATGGAAGTTGTATTGACTGTGAATGGCCTCAAAAGCATTGCTCCCTACACAGACAAACAAACACCATGTCTGGGAATAGAACTCCCACCAAGCTAGTATGTCATACTACAGTATTACACAGTTATAGGACACATCACAGAGATTGCTGGGCTACTCTTTCCCCAAAGGTGTATTTCAAAGTGAATGACATCAGCAGGCTTGCCAAAGAAGGGCACTGGAGGTTGTAGTGATGGTGAATGGCCTCAAAAACATTGCTTCCTACACAAACATACACTTGCCATGTCTGGGAATTGAACTTCTACATAACTAGTTTATCCCACTACAGCATTATGCAGTTATGGGACACACCACAGAGATTACTAGGTTACTCCTCCCCGAAAGGTGTATTTCAAAGTGAATGACATCAGCAGGCTTGCCAAAGAAGGGCACTGGATGTTGTAGTGACTGTGAATGTCATCAAAAGCATTGCTTCCCTACACAGACATACAAACACACACAAACATCCACACTTGCCATGTCTTTGAATAGAATTCCTACCAAACTAGTTTATCACACTACAATATTACACAGTTATAGGACATGCCACAGAGATTACTGGGCTACTCCTACCCCAAAGGTGTATTTCAAGGTGAAGACATCAGCAGGCTTGCCATAGTAGGGCAATGGGAAGTGCAGTGTGTGTGCATGGGCCATAACCCATTCATCTAGAGGCAGACACACCACACTCAGGTGCATATATTCCACAAGCATGTGCATACAACTGCTAGATGAGAACTGACTTGTACAGTCATGTTGCACAGTTAGCACTAGCATCACAGCATTATAATGCTGAGGGATTGCAGAGGCATATGTCTACGGTAATTGACATTTGCACATCATATGGTTTTAGCCAATTGGATGTGTGCTGGGTGGGACAGGCCTCATGATGGAAGGCTCTTTGTCACTGTCACTCTCTTCCACACATCTTTGTATGTGTTCTTTTGGCATGTTATAGTGTGTTGTCCTTGGATATATGTGTGTATTCCTATCCAATGTGTGTGCAAAGCATGACTGGTGCGTACTGAGGAGTGTATGCACTAACATCTACGACTGTCAGATATGTATGGTCCACTGTTGTTGTCAGACACATTTCCTTAAGTGTGTGAGCATGCCTAGTATGAACTTTCAGTAGTTTGTTGTCTGACATGGCCTTCTTTCTTTAAGTGTGGGAGTATGCCCAGTATGACCTTCTGTACTGAATGTGTGAATCCATTCCAGGTAGATTGTACTCCAGTGCAGACTTTTGTGTTCTACACCTATAGGTAGCAAACTGTTTCTGCAGGATATCTGCAGATCAGTTGACAATATGGGGTCCACATGGGAAAAGGACAGTGGGTTACTGTAGGTAATTGTGTCTGTGCTGCTTCTGCTACATGGTCATGGTTTTAGGAGAGATATTCAGAGATATGTACTGTTATAAACTGTGATGTTTTATGTAATCAAGTACTGTCAGGTAGACATATTTGCTTGCAGTGATGTCCTGGGGAACACAGGGAGATAGTATGTGCACACGGTTGAGTTTTGGACTTCACGCACTCCATTCCACCCATGCTCCCACACCCCCCCCCTCTATTATTCTATCCTCTTCCATACATTATGCAGTCATTCTCTGATATTTTCCCTATAGTTATCACCTCATCACAGCAGTAATGTGGTGTTGGTCCACAGTTCATGCAGTGGGGCATGGTGGACATGTTACTGTGATTTGTCCACATGGCCTTGCATTTGGGTTCTGTGGACTGTGTTATGTTGTTATTTGGAAGTCCATGACATAACATGTATTGGCAGTACGGGTGAGACACAAGCCTTTGGTAGTGGACCGTATGCTATTTGGTAGTGATGCATGACAGCTGTAGCAGGCCATTGCATTCTGTCCGTCCTACAGTCCCAAACTGCGATACACTATATTCCCCTGGAGTGACAGGGTAGGTGTGCAAGGTGTTCATGCCAATACGTTCTGTCAGTATTGGTCCAGTGGTGTGTATACTGGCAGGGTGCTGCTTACAGCTTGGGACACACCTGCATGGGACACCTGCTCTGCATGCTGCATTCTTTCGCTATTGCCGTACACAGGTGAGGGTCATAGTGCACTCATTCCCAACAGCAGGGTTAAGGCCGAGAAGTACCTGTGGGCAGTGGTGGGGTGAGCTGGGTGCATGTGTGCTATGGCCACTACTTGCATCTGAGTCACAGATATGCATGCAGCTTCTACGTATGCTGGCTTGTGCAGGGACATCAGCTGTTTCTCAATACATCATTAATATGACCTTTGTGGTCTGCCAGTGTTTGGCCAGATGACATCAGTATTCCCTACTACAAGCCCAAATAATGTGCTGCAAACCTGTATGTACAATTCCAAGAGTGTGTCCATTTGACAGTTACATATTGTACACTGTCTGTCTGGGGTACTTCCCCCTGTGTACTGCTTGTATATCTAGGCTGACACATATTACTTCCAAACATGTACTCTGGCTTACTGCTGGAATGTGTTATACTGGGAAGCATTGTGTTTGGCACTGCAGTTGTGAGAACTTTGCCCTGTCATCGGCAGTGCTGGGCAATGGCCACCAGGACATACCTCACCATGCATGCATTCTGACCACTCTCACACAATATATGACACACACCAACCTAACGCACGCAGACCTGCATATCGTACACATGCTACAATCTATCCTGCTACCTTGGCCAGCTCAGGTAATCTGTGCTCCACTGTTATTATACCTACACATACATGTTACTACATTTCTACACAGGACTGGGGGGGGGCACACCTGTGTGTTACTACGTGTCTACATAGGATTGGGGAGGCACACCTTACTGTTACAACATTTCTACATAGGATTTTGGGGAGCACACCTGCTGTTAGTATGTGTCTACATAGGATTGGGGGGCACACCTGCCTGTTATTACATTTCTATATAAGATGGGGGGAGCACACCTGACAGTTACTACATGTCCACATAGGATTGGGGGGCACACCTGACTGTTACTACATTTCTACATAGGATTGGGGGGGAACACCTGCCTTTTATTACAGTTCTACATAGGGTGTGGAGAGCACACCTCACTGTTACTGCGTGTCTACACAGGTATGGGGGGGCACACCTGACTGTTTCTACATTTCTGCATAGGATTGGGGAGGGGTCACACCTAACTGTTACTACGTGTCTACATAGGAATGGGGGGCACACCTGACTGTTACTACATTTCTACATAGGATTGGGGGGCACACCTGACTGTTACTACATTTCTACATCACATTGATGGGGCACACCAGACTGTTACTACATTTCTACATAGGATTGGGGGTGCACACCTGACACTTGCACACATTTGCTATGAATGTACTAGTATGTCAGGTATTCCATTTCATTCTGTATGCTAACCTGTCATGCTGACTAGAGGCATATCAGTGTACTACAGGTCATAGGTCTGATTGACCTACATTTCAGTTTCTGACTTCTTACCCTTCAGAACTAACATCCCACTGTCTGACCAGTTGTAGTCTGTCTGTGTAGGCCAGGGGGGATGTTACCCATAGCCATCAATCAGAGGCCTTAGCACAGCCTTTGTTTGTGTTTGTCTGCACTTGTCCTGCTGGCTGAGACTGTTGTTGGGTATGTGTGCCTCCCTGACTGGCATGTGTATATCATATGGGCACACGTGGCCCAGCACATTTTCTGCAATGGGTTTTGTCACCTTGTCTAGTACTGGCTATTATGGTGACCCCAGTATTTTTTTACAGATCTCATGCTGCCACTATAGGTGTCTACTATCTGCTGGCATCCCATTTAGCTACCCAATTCCCTTGCATGCTCACATCCATACCATAGATATGGGTAACAACACATACTACTCTATTTAGCAATTGGTAGGAAGAGTGACTTACCTTGTGGCTGTGCCAGTATTGAGGATGGTGCTGGAGGGCTGCCTATGTTGGATGCACATAGTACACTCCCTATACATGGTTAGGCACAGGTAGTGTCATGACTGGCATCCCTTTTACTGTATGTGCGAGTCAGAGAAAAGTGTCATTCCCTGAGTCCCTACTGTGTCAGTGAATGTGCTATGCATTGCCTCTTTGCCAAGGCCAGGGCATGCTGGGCATGCCTCCTTCTGCCTACTGGGGCAGGCTGAAGTTGTTCCTCCTCTGAGTCACTCTGTGCCTGTGCAGGCCTTGGGAATGGTCGGGGGCAGTGTGGCCCTGCCCCATGGTGTTCCTGCTGCAGCTGTTTTCACAGGATCTTATTGTGTAGCATGGCACATACGATGACAATTTGGGTACATGTAGCTGGTGAGTACTGCAAGGCTCCACCAGATGTGTCCAGGCACCAGAACCGTGACTTGTGCATCCCAAACACATGCTCTATTATGATTCTGGTCTGTGCGTGTGCCTCATTATGGATTTCTTGTTCGTGTGTGTGCGCATTTCTGATGGGTGTCATCAGCCACGGCTCTAGTGCGTAACCAGCATCCCCCACTAGGTGACCATAAGGGATGTCCCCATTAGCAAATCTCTGGTACAGCTGCGTCAGATGCCAGATGTGGGAGTTGTGATAGCTTCCAGGGCAGCCAGCACATACATTCATTATAATGCCTTGGGCATCACACACGACCCGACAGTTGATGGAGGGGAAGCCATTGCGGTTGATGTAGACCATACCCTGCTCACCAGTTGGGGCTTTGATGTGTATGTGCGTGCAGTCTATAACACCCACCACCTCAGGGTATTCTGCTATTTGGTGGAAGAGACTCATATTGCTGGTCAACGCCTCACGGGTGTTGGGAAAATATATGTGCTCACTGGCATATGCTGACATGGCATCCAGGAACTGGTGGAGTACCCTGGATGCTGATGCCTGTGAGATCCCCATGATATCCCCAGTTGGCCTTTGGAAGGTACCTGTGGCTGGTATTCTTAGGCCTACACATACCTTGGTATCCACTGGGATGGGTTACCCTCTATTAGTTCTGTGTGTCAGGCGTGGCCGGCACAGCTCAACAATTTGCTATAGGAGGTCCATGTCCACCCTATAGCGCTCCACTATCTCCAGCTCGTGTAGCCCCTGGTAGGTTACCCTGGGTCTGTACACTCTCCCCTGTCTCCTCACTGTGGGTTGGTCGACAGCATTCTCATCCTCACCACCCTCAGCCTCTTCCACATGTTGATGTATGATAGCTGCTGCAGCCCCTATCATTTTGTTGCTTTTGTTTGTTAAAATTTCCCCGCTTGTATACACCGGTGGTGTACAGTATGTGGGCAAAAACAGAGGGAAAGGTGTTTGCCTTGTTTATAGTAGTGTTCTGGGCAGGGCTGGGCTGCTGCTTGGGCTGCTGCCTTTGTAATTGGCTGATTCTGATATGTTTCACCTGGCAGTTATGCTAGTTCTCCTTGATTACCTTCCTACTGCTGTTTTCCCTTCCCATTGCCTTCCTGTTTAAGCCTGGGGGCGCACCGTGCAAACACAGTGCTCAAATGTGCACAGAGCTGCTATTTGCTGGTTTACTTTTTTTTTTCTTTTAAAACATGGTGCGTGGTGCGCACACCCACTTAGGCAATGTAAAGAGTGCTAGGCAGCCTCAGACACACCTCCTTGCTTAGCTCTGCTAAGCTAAGAGCAAACCCGAGCCACAGGGCTCCAATAAACTTACAGTATGTCTGACACACCCCCAATGATGTCAGCGAACTCTTAGGCTTGAACCATGCTATTCCTGCACTTACACTGTTGGGTGCTGGCTAGCATTGAGGGGAAAACTGGGATTCAGTATCATTCCCCTCATTTGCATAGGATTCCCTGCTAATGCATAGTTACAGGTCCCACACTGAGCCTTCCCCCTTAGCAATCACTATTCACTGCCATGTTGTCTTCTGTCTACCATAGAGTATAATGGAAAAATAGTGATGTTGGTTACAATGCTTATTTCAGGTTATTTTTTATATTTTGTCCCGATCCCATTTGCGTGCCACTGCCCTACACTTAAACAGCTGAAATTGGCTAAAAAAATAAGTTTTTTTTTTTTTTATTTTTGCAACTGTTTTCCATGCCAATGGCCATATATTTGGCCATTGGCATGGTTTCCACATAATATACACCCTTTATTTGGAGCTTTCATGGCTCCATTTTGTAGTCTGCAGAAATGTACTCGGTTACTACCTGAGTACATTTCTGCACACTACACTAGTCCTGCACGACCGGCTGACAGCTTCCTGGATCACAAATTCACCTCATTTGCATGGTTTTCACCTGCAAATGGGGTAATTTGCATACAGGAGCTGTGTCCATGCAGTAATAGTGCAGGATCGCTCATGCACGTCCCTGCAGCTTATTCCTGGATCGCACGGCAGCCATATTGCCTCCAGGAGCTCCTGCACTGTTCCTGCATGCTGTGCAGGGCTTGCTGAATCTGGGAGCTGATCTGTATAATCATGAATATCTTTTAGTTGATAAGAGTCCATGAATTTTATTAATTGTTTAGCATGTGTTATCTTTCTTTTCCTTAAGGTACTAGAATTTTTTTCCATCTAAAATATAGTTGAAATCCCCTGCCATGATGATGTTTCCTTCAGAGTGAGAAACTATTTGATTTAAATGTTGTTTAATAGTATTGGTTCCTGTGCCAGTTAACCAATAGTTGTTAACTAGTGTATAACATTTTTTATTTATTTCAATTATAGCTAGACAGAGCATTCCTTTGTCATCTTAATGTGACTTAATTATTCTGGGTAAAGAAAGTGATTTGTTCCAAAGAATAACTATACCCCTTTTTTTTGAATGTTCTGAACTTGCTATGACTGTATATATGTTTGTGTTCAGAAATTTAATATTATCTCTCAATAAATGAGTTTCTTGTAAAAAATCATGTTGGGATTTGCTAGATATTTAAATAGACTTCCCCTTTTGATTGGGTTATTCAAACCATTTATGTTGATTGATATGCCTTTAAGTGTGGCCATTTTATATTTTTAACAGTATTAGTATAATTTGTGTCTTATCTGTATCATATATGTATTTTATGCATCCTTCTCCTAAATGTAAATTGTTTAATCTATAAACTTTGGTCTATGTTTCATAGTGGGTAACATGTATGTTGCAATTATTGTAGCTTGTGTTCTTATGTAGCTCTATTATAATGGATGTCAGGTGAAACATTTTTATAAAATTAGTAGTATGTAGTAACTTAGAGAAAAATAATGTAGCTCCCCGCCTGGAGTTAAAAACTCCTTGTCCCAGTGACATCAGTCACTCGGCTCAAACTCTTAGACAGTAGCAACAGAACATAGCAACCACTTGTATATATCTAAGTAATTAAAACTAGTTAACATACTAGATATTATTTCTTCTTGTAACATAATACAATTAATTTAGTATAACTCATCTGGTATAACTATTCATTCTTGAAAATAAAACATTGTATGCATTAAATAGAACTGAACTTTAAAGAAGACAGTTAATATAACCTAAATTAACATGTTGTTCCCGTAGGAATAGTGTAAGACCAACTTTGTTAATCAACTTCTCTATAATCATACTAAACAATGTTTAACAAGGTGTTAATAACCGTTATCTATTATCATTACATTCCACTTTTGTTACCATCTACAGGTAAAGCTAGATATGTTCTAAAATAAATAGTTTCTTTACATTTTGCTACTTTAAAGCACCATATACAGCCTTACTATAAATCTCGATAAAACTATTACCTTTAATATATGAGAGAGAAAAAAAAAACTTTTGATTACGAAGCATATGTAATCTTTCCCATTTGATAGCAAAAGGTAGTGATAATTGAGTTTGCAATGAAATAATTGCTTTTCGTTAATGCACTCATTAGGTATTTTGCAAAGTTAATAAACATATCCTGCAGTGTAACATGTTTACAATGTTTATAATGGGTTGAAAATGTCAGTTTAGAATATCTTTCAAGAAATTATTCACAAATTAATTAGAATGTAAGCTATTCTGACACATACAAAATGTGACATTAGATGTAACTGAATTATACTTTGGTTAAGTGATCATTCTCAGGCTGTGAAACATTAGTTTTCTATAGCTCAAATTGATATAAAGCTACATGTTATTCCTAACCTGCCACAAACTAGATCAGGCACTGCAGTATTAAACATCACTCATATCTAGGTATGCATTCAGTTAAGCTAATGATGTAATCAAATTAACTTACTTTTCTTTTTTTGGAAAATGTATAAAAAAATGAAATTTGCCTTTCTTTTGTCCATATGTTGTAATCCACATCGATCAACCTCTATTTTGATGATTTGGGCTGTTTTGTAAGTTGATAAATGTTGATATGAAGTTAAAAAGTGTTTTCTGAAGATATTCAGGCTGTAGGCTTCCTGGATTAGCTCATCTCGTTGTGCTGACATCAGCAGTGCGTGTTGCATTGTTCTAAAGAGAAACAAAGTATCTGAAGAGATTTCCAAGCTGTTTCTGGGTTGTTCGAGATAATTGAAGCTCATGGATCACCATCGCGAGGAGATTTACAGCCCCAAAGTTGTCTCTTGATGAACATCAGTAAAAAAAAAGGTTGCATCAGTTTTTTTTTTTTTTTGGATAGTAGCCTGAGAAGGAAAGGCTTTCAGGGTTCCTCACAGCCAGAACGAGTCTATTACAAACTGCAGGCATTTACACAGAGGATATAAAATACTATATCACATGAAAATCATAGGAAAAAAAACATTTCCTTTTGTTATTTATGTTTTCTTATCATTTCCTCTTCCCACCCATTCTCCTATATCATATGAAAAGACGAGAGTATTAAAAAAACTGAAACGCAGTGGCATTATCCCCTTTCCTTTCCAAACATATGCAATATCAAGCCAGAAAGATATTAAAGACATGCAACACCATAAAGTTGTTTGAAGCCGTTACACCAGAGCAGAAAGTTATTCAAATAACTATTCATAAACATCTAGAAGGAGATATAATGCCCAATTAAAGAGTAAGGAAAATATGTGTGTGTGTGTGTGTGTGTGTGTGTGTGTGTGTGTGTGTGTGTGTGTGTGTGTGTGTGTGTGTGTGTGTGTGTGTGTGTGTGTGTATATATATATATATATATATATATATATATATATATATATATATATATATATATATTTATATATAAATTGTTATTTAACAGCTAAAGCAGAGCTTTTTTAGTCCATTTTACTTATATGGGGGTTCTTGTGCTTTTATCTATGAAAATATAGAATCGAAATACTATTTATATACTACTGCTAGAATGTCTATGTTTAGGGGATAGATTATGTTATGTCAGCATTACTGTTTTATTGTAATATGTAATGTTATCTAAGAATGACTGTTTGATACCATTACACTTATAGAAAAGATGAGAGTATATAACTATATTTATAATAATTAAACTAAACTTATGGGTCATATGTAGCTGTATAATTATTTCATTTTTATGATGATAAGAAAAGCTTACCTTGCAGAGAAAGCACAACAGTAAAAGGCTTACTTAATAACATAATATCCACAGGTATAGCAAGATGTAGAAGTATATTATGCTTTAGTTCATTTGTTTTTTAGTCTTTTTTGTTTCTCTGTACTTTTCCAAGTCAAGTTAGATGGCAATCTTTTAAGAGAAGGGTTTGTCCATTCCAGTTCTTCTATTTTTCCAGGATCTTATGATTTTTAATAAAAATCAGTGCAGAGTCTAGGTCTTCAAACACCTTGGGTCCTTCTGGGATGAAAATCTTCAGCTTTGCAGGAAACAGAAGGTGAGTCTTCACTTGTGCTTTCTTCAGTTCTTTAATCAGATGTAAGCAAATTTTCCTTTTGGCTATTACCATGGATGAATAGTCATTATCAAAACGTATTATTGTGTCACTGAATTTTATTGGAGACTTGAACCAGGAAGTTTTTTAAAATAATTATTTGTCAGATAAGGAAAGAAATTTGACTATAACAGATCTAGGTTGTTTTTTATTGGTGATATTAATAGCAGTTAGTAACCAGTGGGCTCTTTCTATGCCAAATGACAGCTTCTGGAACATAAAGAGTTTTTGGTAGCCAGGTAGTAGGAAAACGTGTCATGTTATTTCCTTCTATGTTCACTATGGCAATTCTTTTTGAGAGCAACGTTTTGCTTTGGAACAATATGTAAGTGCCTTATAAAAGTAGGAATATGTAGATAGTGCCTGTTATTGGGATGGCTCAGTATTTCGGTAGAAAGTATCATTTATTTATAAGTTTTAAGGTATTATATTGTACTGTCTTGTTAACTAAATAGGCTAATGTTCTGTTTAGAAAGGATTATTACATCTCCAGCAATTAATTTTCCTAGTTTTATATATTAATTATATATTAATTCAATTTCATGATTGGTTACTTGTTAATTTTTATGTGAACAACTGGTCAAGGATAGATGTGGCTCACTCCTTTTTATGTTATAGCAACTGTCCTTGAGCATCATTCTGGGTAGATCATGCCTGTGTTTTTTATGCAACTATTTTTTGTTTTTATCCAACCACGATAACGAACCCAACTAGAGAATCAAATGAAATGAGACAACACACTGCCTCTGCTAGTATACAGTATGAGTGAAACTGGACCCGGGCAAGTAAAAAAAGATTTTATTTTACGAATACATACAACTGGAACAATTGGTTAAGCACTTTCATCTGTGAAATACAGACTTCCTCAGAACAACAATTCAAACATCCTTCTACAGATTTAAAAACTTTTGGCGCCAAAAACAATTCATTAAGCAACCAAGCGGAAGTGTGTTGTCTCATTTCATTTGATTCTCTAGTCGGGTTCGTTATCATGGTTGGATTTGTAGTAGCAGCTATGGACAGTACCAGAGAAGTGATGGAGACCTTATTGAACAAGGATGAGATGGATCGTATGAGAACTGAACTTAATACGTTAAGGGATAACGTATCTCGTTTAACGGATGTAGTTGGACAGCTACAAAAGACATTAATTAACTGGAAGTCAGAAAATATTGTCACTGACAAGCACTCTTTATCACATGTAAGTCGGGATTCAAATAGTATTGACATTCCGAATGGTCAGGATGAACCGAGTAGCCTGGCTAAGAGTGCAAATGAAGTTAAAACAACAATGGATCCAGTTTTGTGGGTCATTAGTCATTTGAATACACATGACTTAACATTTGATTTTTCATTGTTTCAAGTCGACGACGAGCATGAGCGAATGGGAGCTCGCCCGAAGCGGCAGATACCAGTAAAGACTTATGCAGCAACAGCGAAATGTAAAAAATAAACCGGACTATCTTCAAGGTACTGTTTTGAACACATATAGCCCTAGAGGCTTACAAGTTTCTGGTTCAGTACAACAGCATACTACTGGCAAATTTAATAAGTTGGACAATTTTTTAAGTAATGAATATGACTTTACAGATACCAATAAGTATAATGAGACTGAGAAATTTAATATGAAAGTACATAATAATAAAGGTATGGTGAAGGATATGATATACAGTTTGGGTAAATTATTATTAACAGTCAAAAGTATTAAAATTGATAATGCATATTTGTCTAAATGCATTTCTTTAGGGGGTTGTCCCTATGGGATTAAGGTTTTTTAAAATGCCCCTGGGTGTGTGTTTGGATCATGATACTAAGACAGAATTTAATAGTTTATTTAATAGTTTTGGTATCAGTTATATGGAATTAATTATTAAGAAGAATGATGAAAAATTAAGCTGTTTAATTGGTGAGGTTGACAAATTAAATAATGATATAGTCACTGACTTGCTGTTTCCACAATGGAAAGATCTATATGAGAAACAATATAAAATTGCGGATAGTAGGGCTGGAAAAATATATGATAGGAAACACAGAAAGATACAACGAGATGTTCAACAATACCATGAAAATAAAGCTTACTTATGGAAAAAGCAATATGAACAAACATATAGGATTGACACTGATGAAAATAGGATAGAGTATAGACAGACTGAAACGAATTTTCAGGGGGGAGGCGGTATTTCACGCCACATCAAAAGAACAATTATCAGAAGAGAAATCAGTATCGCAGGTGATTGAATCTAGCAGACATACTATTTCAGGTGAATTGTTACAGAAGGAACCAGATAATATAGGTTCCGTGAATAGAGATAGTAGTAGTAGTTTGATTAATACAAGTGGCCAGATACAGAAAGTAGTGGTGTGTAATGAATTAAAAATATATAATTACACCACTT
This sequence comes from Protopterus annectens, assembly GCF_019279795.1. NCBI lineage: Eukaryota > Metazoa > Chordata > Ceratodontiformes > Protopteridae > Protopterus > Protopterus annectens. The sequence continues at coordinate 409,372,097 of NC_056744.1, read as the reverse complement.
TGGATATAAAGGAAGAACATTTCTCTCTTTTTCAAAAGGGCATGAAATTTACCCCCGTCGAGAGGCTAAATTTAGTAGATGCCATTATACAAATTAAATTATATTGTCGTAGATTAAATTTAGTTATTTTATATCAAAATCATAATTATATTAATGTGGCATCATATGAAATGAGGAAGAAAAGCACATTTATCCCCCCAGCTTATAAATATGTACAAAATTCCGAAGAGCTAGTATGCTCAGGTGTTTACGAATATTATAAGTCAGTGAAGAGAAGTGGATACAAAGATAATTTAAATGATAAAGAACGAAAATGTCTGGATGAAATTATAAGGAATAAAGAAATCAGAGTAATGAAGCTTGATAAAGGTGCAGGTATAGTTTTATACAACACTATTGATTATATTAACAAAGTACAAAGTATTTTAATGGACTCCGGTAATTATGAAGTTGTCTCTAGTAATGAAATTCATATAGGTTATTATAAAATAGATTTGGCATTAGATGAATATTTAGTAGATAATAGGATTGCTGTAGATATGCATACATTTTTGAAAAATGAATTTCCTATATTAGCCACAATTGTGGACATCCCAAAAGTACACAAAGATATTAATAACCCTCCATTCAGACCGATTATATCAGGTAACAGGTCAAAGACATTCAGTACAGGAGTAGCTATCGATAGATGGGCTAAACATATATACGAACATACACCACATGTAGTTAAAGATTCTTGGATGTTTTTGTCCCATTTAACTATGGATAAATGGAAAAGTAATTTGATTTTCATTACAATTTATGTCATTGACCTGTTTTCATGTATTCCCAAAGGTCAGGGACTGAAATTATTCTGTGACAGTCTAAGAAAATATTCAGGTCTAAGTTGGGACCGGATTAATTTAATTACTGATATGATGGGTCTGGTGTTAGAACATAATTACATATATTACGAGGGTGAGTACTATAGACAGATAAAAGGGGGGTTATGGGGGCGGCTTGCACCCCCATTTTTGCCAATCTAGTAATGCTTGAATGGGAACATCAATATATATTTAATAGTGATTATTTCCAATATATCACATATTATACAAGGTTTTTGGATGATATGTTCCTATTATGAGATGGCCCTATTGAAAAGCTTAATGAGTTTTTAAATTATCTTAATACCACGAGCAATTTTTTAAGGTTTACACATAATATTAGTTTTGAAGGAACAGCATATTTTGGACACTTTTGTTAGACATCATGATACAGGGTTTCAGTCTGAAATTTACAGAAAAGAAATGTTTTCCAATGGATATCTTGAGTATTCTAGTAGTCATCCTAGACATATTTTAAAAAATATCTATAAAGGACAATGTATACGAGTGGCTAGAATGACATCTGATTACAGCATTATGATTAGAGAGATAAATAATATAAAAACTATGTTTATTAATAGAGGCTACCCGTTATGTCATTAAAGAATGGGGTAAAAATATGTACCCATTCTGTGTAATAAGATGTGTAATATTGTAGATGTGAACAACAAGATAGAAAAAGAATATGATAGGGTATGTGTATTAACATATTTCCCTTTTGTGACAGGTGTCAAAAATATCATAGAAAATTTTGGAACAATCTTATTATGGATGATTAATTAATGGAAATATTAGGAAAAAAACCTAGTTTTGTGTTCAAAATGGGTTTGAATATTAAGAACTTATTAAATAGACAGGCTCGTTATAGTGTGGTAGGTGATTCGCACACTAAAAAATGTGGGGTTTGTAAGCAATGTTCTACTATTAATGAAGTGGCAGGAATAAGGTTGGATGATATTAATAAGACCTATGTGGTTTTTAAGAAGGGAAATTGCAATAGTAGAAATATAATTTATCTAGCTAGGTGTGAGTCATGTACAGTCTTCTATATAGGAAAAACTGAGAGACAGCTCAGGAAGCGCATTTATGAACATTTATATAAGATTAGAGTGAAGGATAAGAATAATGCTTTATCCAGACATATTAGTAAGTATGATGAGACACACAAGTTCAAATTCGCTATAATTGATCAAATATACATCTCACCTAGGGGAGGAAATTACAAAGCCCAGCTAAGTAAGAGGGAATGTGTTTGGCAAATAAAAACAAATGCAACTAAGTTCCCTGGTATAAATGAGTACATATCAATTAGATCAATATTGCAACTTACATAACTTTTTTTATCATTTTGAGATTTTGCCAATAAACTGAGTGGAGCTGCAACTGGGTTCTTGTCTTGACTCTGGGCATTCGTTTTCGAGTTTATCTGTTTACATTTGGAGTGCCTTGGACTTTTGTTTTTTTTTTTTAATTTTTAAGATATTTATTGATATTTGTTGAGGTTATAATTTTATTATTTATTGGGTTATAGTCCGGTTTTACAAGCAATTATGAATTATTTATGATGTATTAGATGGGTACGATGTTGTTATGCATTTTTATATTTAGGCAATACTCATGGAATTTTTTATGCATTGGCACTTTAAATAAGCCGCTTGGTTGCTTAATGAATTGTTTTTGGTGCCAAAAAGTTTTTAAATCTGTAGAAGAATGTTTGAATTATTGTTCTGAGGAAGTTTGTATTTCACAGATGAAAACGCTTAACCAATTGTTCCAGTTGTATGTATTCATAAAATAAAATCTTTTTTTACTTGCCCGGGTCCAGTTTCACTCGTACTGTATACTAGCAGAGGCAGTGTGTTGTCTCATTTCATTTGATTCTCTATTTTTTGTTTTTAGCTTGAGCCATAATGTTATCTTCTTACTTAAGCCTCCCAAACAGCCAGAGAGAGAGAGAGGCATTCTACACTTCCAATTTGAAGCCTCCTCCAACATAGCCTCAACAGCAAAAACAAATACCGCATGCATTCAAACAATAACCAATAAAACTTGTAAATATATTACCCAGTCCCCTAAAACTGAACACCACTGTAAAACACTGAGGAAAAGAAAAACGGTTCCCTGTTTAACAAATGGATGAACTCTGCTAGGATCCCAACTATTCAAACTCCTAGTCTTACCTCCCCTAGCAGTTAAACTAATTAGGCAACCTTCCTTGTATCGCCTCAGAAACCACTCTGCCCCACATTGCAACCCCCACTCAAAAGCCAAACTCCATTGTACAGATCACTGTTTCTCTAAACTAAGTCCAAAACTCTGAGAAAGTATTCTTTTGCAAATAAAAGACTTCTCATCTAACCTAAAATCTAAGACTCAACTAAAGTCCCACCTTCTTTCATCAGCCAGATTTGATTGCCTTGTATCCAACCATATCACCTAACTTGATCTACATTGTTTTCTCTTGCTCCTACAAGTAACATTCTTCCTGTCCCTTATATGGCACATTGTATTGCACCAATCTAAAGTTCTAACTCATATAATCTTTTGTTTAATATAACTTCTCCTTCCAACTACTCACAAACTCTAACATCCTCCACTTAAGTATCTTATTTTTCCTACTTAGACTACAGATAGCTGTAATTATCACACAGATTTCTCACTTTCTGCATGACAGCTGTTTTGATTTATTACAACTAATGTATATCATGAATGTAGATACTTTTTATATTTTTCTTAGCTGGTAATGGCATTTTACAGATATGTATTTTCATTATGATCCTTCTACCTCTAGCTAAGTGTAATTCTGACTTTGTATAGGGTAAGACTGAAACTGGTTACTTTTGATCAGCAGTAAACAATTTTTGAATGTGTTTTGGTTCTTGTTTTGTAAATGTTGTATATGGAAAAACAGGAGTAGGAAATGCAATGGGACAAATATCTATGTTTATGATACGTTGGCTTGGTGATTGGCTTGACTGTTTGAAAACATTTACCCTTTACAGAAAACAGATGTTTGTGAAGCTTAAACATATTAAGTTTAGTTGGACTGAGTAAAAGATCAACAGGGAAAATGGCAAGCATCAATATTTATGGTGAATTAGTCATAACAAGCATGATATAAAATTTGACAATGACTGAAGAAAGAGCATAATGTTGAGAACAGACAAGCGGTACTGATTAAGATAAATACTTTCAGTACAGAATTCAAACATTTATAAGATTACTAAAATCAAAGGTGTCATGATTACCAATGCTAATTAAAGATATGAACATAAATGTTTTTGCAAAGACTAAAGTGCATAGAAATGTCAATGCTAACAGGTATTCACATTTTATCAGAATAGGATGCAAAACTTAAATTAAAATGTGATAAATACAAATCAAGTACTGGAGCATCAAAATAAATATGAAAAAAGACTTGCATCTCAAGAACTACATTTGCTTTGATGTCACACATATGTAAACAGTATGTAAACTTAGAAATGTTTATGATTAAAGGAAAAAAAACTCTAAATTCTCCAGGCTTATAAAATGTCTGATTTGCCATGTGACTTCAGAATGCTAAAAGTTTTGAAATTTTAAATATTTATTGTAATAAATGTAAAGACATATCTAGCAGCTGCTGCATGAAGCATTGGGGAAAACCTGTTTTTATTATTTTTTCCAGAAACAGGAGTGATACAGAAGAGTCGAAAATATTTAGAAATATAGCTCCCACAAGCTTACCCCATTTCTATTAAAAATATATTTGGAATAGTTAATTGCAGGTATCTAGCCTGCAAGTACTCTGATATAGGTGAAAGTAGACCAACATTTTACAGCCTTTGTAATTGTTATGTTAAATGATTTTTTATTAAAGTTTTGAAAAACAAAACTGTACAAAACCTATATAAGAAGAAAATTAACACAAATCATAACTATTTACAAAAGTAACAACAAAATTGCATATAATAAACCAATCCATTAATATTTGTTTAGCAAATCATTTAATTTTAGTCAATATCTATATTGATGTAAAAAATTAGATGCTTTCATTTTTACGGTTAACAGTTCCTTCTTGCAAACATTTTTAGCCAAATAAATGAATACAGTAAAAGATATAGCAGTTTTACATTTCCAGTTTTTTTGTAACTACTTTATTTGCTATGGATAAAATGGATCAAAGAAAAGGCACTTGAAATTTAGGGATATATTCCAGGATTGGAGCATTAAACAATATCAATACATTAGTTATAATACATTTATCTGTCCACAATGCTTGAGTAAAATTTCATAAATCAGTCCAAAATGATATGATCATTTTACACTCTATCGTCATATGAATCCAATTGGCTTCAAAATCATTATTACATCTCCAGCAATTAATTTTCCCAGTTTTATATATTAATTATATATTAATTCAATTTTATGATGGGTTAAAAAAGCTCTGTGAAGAAATGTCAAAGTTTAAATTTTCCACTACAGGGAAGATATATAGTCTCTGCTCCAGAATTTAGAATTAATCATTTATCTCTGTTAGAGAAATCAAGCCCATTAATATTTAAAGGGTAATTCAAAAAGATGGATCTAAATATGTGAATTCCACTCTTAAAATCTTATGTATTATTGATAAGTAAGATTTATTACTGCTTAAATTACAATTAATGTTAAACAGAAATTCCAGGATTTTAGGGATGTGCTTTTCTTGATAATCCATGTAGATTTTAATTTTATCACTTATAATTTTTGTATAGCTCTGCATATTTAACTAAGTATTTTTCTCTAAACAATATTTTGCAAGAAGATGATTTGTAGTACATACTTTATACCCATTTAAAAATTGATGCCAGAATATTACATTTGTTTCTTTAAGTTCTAACATTTTACTTATATTAAATGCCTCTAAACAACCATTAATATTAGGTATAGGGAATAATAGAAACTGTAAATATTTAACTATATAGTTAGAATCCATAAATCTTTTAAATGTATAATATAGTCTGCAAAAAGAGTACAGATATGATTTTTCTTGTCATTTAGACCAAAATTTTTCAAACTCTAATACAATTTATTTATTCCAAATAGCAAATGAGAATCTATAACATGCCTATTACTAACAAATAATCTTTCATGGATGGACTTCCAATTAGATTGATATGAAGAGTTTAACCAAAATGAAATTATATTTAAAAATAGTAGATTTGGCATGCAATTCACTATTTGGGAAATTTGAGAAACATGTGCCCCCCTCTTGCCAACCTTTAGCATTCCAATCAAAAGATAGTATTGGTTTATTAGGAAAGTATAAAATTAATAAGAATAGAGTTCAACTTCTTAAAATATTTTTAGTAGGAAAAATTATTAATGACTGCAAATGAAAACAGAATTTTTGGCAAAAAATATCATTCATTCCAGTTATCCATTAATTCAATTACTATGTTTATCAACTTATTATAATTTGTTAACATTGAATCCTTTACAGTAGATCTAATAATAACCTCAAGATAATCAATGTGTGTATTGTCCCACGTCAATATTTTAAAGTTAATTAAATATTTAGATTTGTTTTATTTATAAGTAGAGTTTTTGTTTAGCTATTGTTAAACTTTAAACCTGAAACCTTTTAAAAAAATATTCAATGGAAATAAATATTTGTTCCAGTGAAGACACAGTATAACTGCTAGTTATCAAAATATCATCTGCAAATAGTTGAATTTTGCAATTATAATCACTGTCTATTGAAAATCTTTTAATTTTATCATTAGATCTAATATAGTGGCAAAAGGTTCAATGGCTAAAGCAAATAATAGAGTGGACAATGGGTATCCCTATTTAGTGTCCATTAAGGTTTTGAAGGAGCTAGATAAGAAAGAACCAATATTAACAAAATAGAATGAGTTACTATAAAGGTTTGCTATTAGATTTATAAATTTTTCAGAAAAAAATATTCTTTAATTGCTTTGAATAAGTAAGGCCAACTGATAAAATCCAAAGGTTTATATAAATATAAGCTTATTATCAATAGTTATTTTTGCTTTTATTAGTGATATCAATTAAAGTATTAAGTCTAATAACATTATCCTGAACCTTTCTATGTAAAATAAACCCAATCTGGTCATCATTTATTAATTTTAGTATAATGAGATTTAATCTTTTAGCAACGATATAGATCAACATTTTGTAATCTATATTTAGAAATTATATAGATCTATAAGAAGAGCAAAGTTTGGACTCTTTATCATGCTTAAAAATGGGAGATGCAAGAGAATACTGCCAAGAAGGGAGGATACTTAAAGTAGCTTTAACTTGTTCAAATACTTTTAATAATATATGTAAAATATTATCTGGAATTAGATTATATAACTCTAGAATTACACCATCAAGACCTATTGTTTTGTTTCCTTTAAGATTATTAATTTGATGTTTAATTCTTTAAACAAAAATGATTTATCAGTTCTAACTTTTTGATCTTTAGTCAGTTTATACTGGATATTATCTTTTAAAAAGCTTTCATTAATATTATTCTCAAAAGTTATCTTTATTATTACATTTCTCATAATAGCTTCTAAAACATTCCACTATATAATTTAAATCAGTTACTTCTTAAACATTGTCCCCTTGATTAAACATTAATTCCTTAATATGATTTGTTTTATTTTTTTCTTAGATCTGATAGCTAAATTATGAAAACTCTTTGGATTTATTGTATATGACTGTAGTTTCAATGTTTCTAAGTTTATTGAGAATATATGGTGAAGTATATCAAGATATTTCTGATTTAATAATTTTAATTCAGAGTTTAAAGAATTATCATTAGGTTTCAAATTTAATTTTGATTTATCTATACTAGATTGCAAAGTTTTTAATTATTTACCCTATTCATTTATTTTATATACATAACAATTTTTAATTCTTCCATATAGATATGCTTGTAATGCATCCCACAAAATAACTTCTGTTACTTCTCCATTATTATTAATATCAATAAATTGATTTATTTCTCTCAAGAACCAATTTTTACTATGTCGGCAGGAATTCTTTGACAATGGATCAAAGCATTAGGCTTACAAGTAACAGTAAACATAATAGCATTCTGGTCAGATAAAGGACATGATTATATCAATACATCTTCAGTTTTGGTGTTTAACCCACTTGAAATAAAAACTTTACCTATATTAGTTTGGGTGCCAAATCTATATGAATAATACATATAGTTAAGGGATTTTGTATACTATAAATTATATATATTATGCATATTTAAATTAGTAATAATTTTTTAAATACTTAGCAACTGAGGATAGTTTAGATTCCCTGTCATACTCCTTACTAGACAACACGCAGTTAAAATCTGCAATTATTAATTCACTTTTTGCATGTAAGGTTATAATGTCTAAAAGTTTCTAAGCAATTTTAGCTCCAATTCCATGTATCCAGTATGTATTCACAAAAGTATAGTTGTTTATTAATCTCTACTACCATTAATCACAACATTCCATTTTTATCGGAAAAGGTGTTTACTATTTTACAAATAGGTAACACATTTCTCCAAAATGATTAAAGTGTCTCTTATTTTTGATGTAATGTGAGAGCCCACAAATAATGAATAATCATTCAACAACAATCTATCAACATCTTCATTTAGTAAATGTGTTTCCCATAAAAAATATGTGGGCTTTATGTAAATTCAAGTATATATTTAAACAGCTTATTTTCAAAGGACTATTAAGCCCATTGATATTTAATGAAAGACAATTATTATAAACAGACGTAAGAAAAAACATCATTCAATCTAAAAGCTGATGGCTCACTGTAAAGAATAAAAAACAGATACTAAAGATTTTTTATTATGGACAAATTAAATAAAACTAAAATTAAAAATTCAAACTTAGAAACATTTAGACCTTCTACCATGGAATGATAAATTCGTGGTTTGATGATAAAATCATACAAATCACTCACTAACTGATCCATTCCACGACTAACAAAGTGAATGCCACTACTTCCTAAATATAACACAATAATATTAGAGAGCAAGAAATTAAAGCACACTCATCATTTAACATCAAAAGGTCTAATAAATCTCTGTTAAAGTAGTGTAAGGCATTTACTTTTCATTCTAACTTATAAATCCAGAAAAGAAATACAACATCCAAATTATAACAAAATAGTATGTTTTATCATATAAGATCACTATCTTCTTTCTATTTTCTACTATTCCTTATGCAAACTGTATAAGTACATAGTCCATATTGCATATTTAAGTTAAACCTCTCATAAATTTAAGAAATCATTTGTTAATTTACTGTAATTAGTTAATTATATTAAGTTTGGTTGCAACAAATGAATAGTCTTGCTTTAAATGAACACTATCTTAAGTTCTCATATTAACCTTCTTATAGAAGAATAACAAAGACACTAAAGAAGCGCATTATACAGATAAGCACACACACAGACACACTTAAACATATACACTCATACACTCTCATGCACTCACACACATTTACATAGATTAGTTTATTTTAATGTGGGTTTAGACTTTAGCAGAAGAGTATTTAAAGAGTATACATATACTGGAAGACAGAGTTTCTATCAATGTAACAGGTGTTCATTCATTGATTTGAATAGATAAATGAAAATACAAAAGTAGAAATAATGTATAATTATATAACTTACATTACACCCCTAAAATGACTTGTAAACGTTGCAGTTACTAGAACAATGGGTTTATGAATGAGGCAACAGATTAAAAAAAATAACATACTATCTAAAGTCTACTTGTATAATTAGAATTTTGGCATGTATTTATAAAAACAGAATACTAAAGATTTCAAAAATGTGCTGACAGTTATTCTTAAGTTAATTCACGATTTGCAGTTATAAGATTATTTAAATCATTATTTACAGCATTTATTATCATTTTAAATTATTATAAAAACTCACAAAGCATGTTTAGAATGCAACAGTACTTCAGTTTGTCTGAATTGTCTTTGCTTGCTGCTCGTTTTAACATTCCATTCATTTATTCCTGTCAAAGCCAGGTCAAAGTTCAATATGCTTCTTCTTGATTGTAGACTGCACAGAGAGAGAGTCTTAGCTACTGCAATGTACAAAAAAGCTTGAGCTATTGCTGCTACATTCTTTTAATGTAATATGTGCTGTGAATGGGAAAACAGTTTACAACAAGATAGTTCTGTTTAACAAAAGGATTGCAATCACATTTACCCATCGTAAATGAAAAAAAGTTAAGTAGTTTTAATAAACAAACAAAAATTATTTATGTTAAAATACCCATTTGTAATCATCCAACACAGCCCAAACCCTAAATAAATGTCTCCCAAACCATCCTAATACTAGTTTAATACAAGAAAATATTCCAAAGCTATTAAAGGCAAACAGTCATTAAAGAAACAGTATAACAAATAGTTAATTTAAACAATTAAAAGTTGCGTTTTCTGTACAATCAACCACATCTACTGTTTCCCTTTCTTTTTTTTAATATAACAATCAATTTGAAAAAAAAAAACAACAAAAATGCAACAACTTATATTATAAAAAAAATTAAATGTATTAATGAATAGAAGTGATGATAATAACATCTTAAACATATTATCTTCTATTAATAACTTGCTTCTATACTAAAGGGAAATAGAATATTAAGTAGTAATAAGTTATATCTAATAATAAAACATTAAGAATATTGATAAGAAGAAAACATTTACCTTATTCTTGATGACAATTTTTTAAAGCTGACAACAGTACTTATTTGAGATTATTAAGTTAAATAAATAACAGCACTGTTATTTTTCTTTCATTTTTGTGTTCTTTTCTTTGAAAGTCCTACCATTTCTTGTTGTCTGTCTTTTTAAACTGATTTATCTTCAGTTTTATCTAATAGCTTCTTTTTTGGGGCAAATTCTATGGCATCTTTTAGTGTATTAAACATTTTTGGACTATTAGGTAAATAAATCTTAATTCTGGCAGGGAAAAGTAATTGAGCTTTAACATTCAGTTTCTTCAAACTTTTTATAAATGGAATGCAGGCTTTTCTTTTAGTCATAACTGAAGAAGTATAGTCATTATCAAACATGATAATATTATCTTTTACTTTTACTGAAAAATAAACCCAGGCAGATTTTGGCACCAAATCCTTATCTTGGCTGGAAAGGAACTTAATGATGTCTGGGAACTAGAGGTTTTTTTTTTTTTTTCAGTGTTGAAGTTGAAAGATATCTTTGGGCTGCCTCATAACCAAAAGAGAGGGCCTGTGGCAGGTTAAGAGCTTCAGGTAACCAGTTATTCAAAAACTGTAACATTCTGTCCCCTTCTTCCTTTTCTGGAACTCTGTATATACTGATGTTGTTTGTCCTAACTTTAATCTCTAAATCTTCAATCAATGCATTTTGTTTTAAAATGAATTCTGTATGGTTTTCATTTTCTGCCATTCTTCCATCTAAGTCAGTTACTGCTTCCTCTATTGATGAGATATGTGCAGATTGTTGTTTTAAGACTTCAATTAACATGTCCATTTGTTTTCTGCAATCTTCTTTTATGTAGTCCATTTTTGTCTCAAGTTTATCTAATTTAATAGAAAGTTCCTGGATACTGCCCACAATAGTTTGTAATTCCTTTTTCACTGAATTTTCTTGAGAGTTCACTTTCAAGTGATTTCTTTTGTTTAAACAGGCAATACAACTTCTGTCAGCAAAAAGTCAAAAAAAGTCTTATAAACTTGATTTTTCTTTCAAATTACTACCAAAGTTTGTTTAGTACATTCAGAATATATAAGAAAATAAGTTATTTGTTGAATTTATATAACAAAATTCTGTCAGTAAGAATAAAAAGAAGCAGAGCAAAAACTTTGTGCTGCTAGATGATCACCATCTTGGCCATGCCTCCATCCCTCTTAGAATTGTTCATTTCTATAACTTGAGCCATTAAGTACCTCACAAAGAGGATTATTGGCCTCAAACAGATGACCTACACTATCCGTCTCAAAAAACTCCAGTTTTACTCTGTAGCATATCGTCGACTCTCAGGAGATCTCTGCATAACATATAAAGCTATGTCAAACCCAGAGCTGTTGGACATGCTACACCTAAAGAAATCCCAATCCCTCCAAGCTACATGCTCTAGGGACCTAAACCTTGCCACCACAATAAACAGGACATGCTGGAGGGATAGATTCCTGTCCCAGAGACTTCCTATACTCTGGAACAAGCTACCCATCTATGTCAAGCAAAGTTCCTCATTAGCACTCTTCAAGAAAAATCTTGTTGAGTGGATGGAAAATAAGAAATAGACCCCGGGGATCACTCCTGTGGCTCTGCTTGACAGGGGCACAGTCAATTAACTTTTTTGGGTGGCATAAGCCAGGGAACCTTATTGGCTAGGCTTACTTAGGCCCTTGGGCCGATAGCCTAGAAACGACCTATGAACCTATGAACCTATGAACAAATGATATGATAGGCTGCACACTGACAGTGCAAGCTGATGACACATTGCTGACCTTAAAAATATAGTACTTCCTCTCTTCAAATTGCACTACTCACCCAATAAATATTGCAGAAAAGAATGTAGGGTGGCATTTGAAAAGTAAGTTCAATAATAAAAAAAAATAGTTGTTATATTGAATGTTGAAATAACAAGACATACAGCATTAGTCTTCTTCTCCAAGTTCAAAATAATGTTTGCTATTTTATTGACAAAATGTATTACACTGGCTTGTAAAAGAGATATTCTTCTAATATGGTCACTTAGAAATGGTCTTATACTGATGTTATAGGCTTCTAGTTTTCATTTAGTTGGAATGTGTGTGTGTGTGTGTGTGTGTGTGTGTGTGTGTGTGTGTGTGTGTGTGTGTGTGCGTGTGTGTGTGCGTGTGTGTGTGCGTGTGTTATTTTAGCATCTCTCTCTCTCTCTCTGTCTGTCTGTCTCTCTCTCTCTCTCTCTAAATAACTATTGAGGAGTATATATGTATGTACCCATGAACTACAACATAGGTGGTAGTATACTTAACACCAAAAGTGTAATAAGAGACCTTGGGACACAGGTGGACAGTATTCTCGCCTTTGATAATCACATCGCCACAGTAGTCAGGAAATCATTCTATGTGGCACACCTCATCACAAAAGGTTTCTCATCCAGAAAAAAAGAGGTTATTGTTCCCCTCTACTCATCACTCATTAGACCCATTATAGAGTACAATGCCCCTTTTGGTATGTACCTCACAAGACATCTACAACAACTGGAAAGGCCACAGAAATACCTCACAAAGAGGATTACTGGCCTCAAACAGATGCCCTATGCAGACCGTCTCAAAAAACTCCAGCTTTACTCCATCACATATTGCCTACTCAGAGGTGATCTGTGCCTAACATACAAAGCTATGTCAAACCCAGAGCTTCTGGACATGCTCCACTTAAAGAAATCCCAATCCCTCCGAGCTGCACGCTCTAGGGACCTAAACCTTGTCACTACAATAAACAGAACATGCCGGAGGGGTAGATTCCTGTCCCAGAGACTTTCCATACTCTAGAATAAACTACCTATCTATATCAAACAAAGCTCTTCATTAGCACTCTTCAAGAAAAATTTTGATGATTAGATGGGAAATAAGAAATTCACCTCTGTGGCTCTGCTCGACAGTGGCAAAGGAAAATAATTTTCTTGGGTGGTAAAAGCCAGGGTACCTTTTTGGCTGGGCTTGTATAGGCCCCAGGGCCGATAGCCTAGTACCTACCTATGAACCTATGAACCTATACGTTCCATGGCCTTGCAGACCAAGCTCATCAGGCTAATAGGATGATAGTTCCCGGGATCAGTGGTGGCTCCCCCTTTGTGGAGTGGGATAACTGTTGCTGTGTGCCATTCAGTGTGCACAAAGCCTGATGTGAGGCTATGATTGAACATGGTGCTTAGGTGGGGAGCCAGTTCGTTCTGAAGTTCAGGTAAAACACAGCCTGGGATGTTGTCCAGTCCCATGGATGCTGTGTTTTTGGCTTTAGAGAGTGCAGCCTTTACCTGTGTAGTTGTGATTACAGGGACTCTGCATTCTTCCTGTATAGATATGGGCCCTTTAGGGTGTGAGAGGGTGGTAAAGTTAGCACTGAACCTATCTGCCAGAATGTTGGCAATATCAGCTGGTCCTGTAATTTTCATGCAGTTGTGCTGTAACTCAGAGCAGATCTGGGTGCCATTGAGATTCTTGACATAGGTATAGAATGCTTTGTGGTTGTCCTTAGAATCAGTGGTGATTTTATTTTCATAGCTAGCTTTGGATGCTCTTATAAGGGATCTCAGCATCTTACTGAAGCTGACCAGGGAGCTCCACCACTCATGGGATTTTACTCTCTTTTGCAACAGTTTCTTCCTTCTGTTGTACAGTTTGTTTATGGCAGGGGACCACCAGATTGGCTTCCTTTTTTTGGAGGATAGCTTCTTGGTTCTGTTTGGGATAGCATTATCCATGCACTCATGTAAGTGCTTATAGAGTGCATTTGTGTAGGATTCAGCAGCCATAACTGTATTAGCCATCTGCATGGGTGTCATGAAGTTCACCACTTCTGTCTTAAGAAGCATGAACTTGACTATGGAATAATTTTTTACCGTGGTTTTCTTGATGTGGGGTGGGGGCGGGATGTGGATATCTAGGGTGATTAGCTTATGGTCTGATCTGACCAACAAGGAGTTTTTCTTCGGGTGTGGAACACCAGTCATTCATGTTGGTAATGACTAGGTCTAGGATATTGTTGCCCTTGGTAGGGGTGTGGATAAGTTGATCCAGGGCACTGGAATTTATGAATTCCAGAAAGCGTTGAGCGAAGGAGTTGGTATATGAGTAGTTTTTCCCAGTTAATGGTGGGGTAGTTGAAATCACCCATTATTAGGGTGTTTGAACCCTAATATTTTCCAGTATATCAAGAAAAGAGGAGTGGGAATCCTGGAGCATGATGAGGGATCTGTAGCAAGCTACAATTTGGATTGCAGTTTTGCCCAGAGTTAGTTGCACTTGGATAACCTTGGATGCATTATGCTGAGCAACTAACCTGGAGGTGTGGATATCCTTAGGCACACCTCTGCCTTTGGTGTTCCAGTCCAGGTTACGTGGCCGAAAAGTGTGGTATGAGTTATAGCCTGGTAGTGCAGGGGGTGCTCTTTGGAGTCTTGAACCAGGTCTCAGTCACTGCACAGGTATCAATGTTCTCCATTTTAAGGAGTGCCTTAAGTGAGTGCATTTTGAGATTTAGACTTATAGCATTGAGTAGCATTACCCTCAGTTTTTGCTTGCCTGTTACTGTTACATTTGAAACTTGTCTAAAAAAGGCACTATAGGGGTGGCAAGAGCCTTAGCCAGCATCCGGAATCCCATGGGCGACAGGTGCAGGCCATCTCTGGCAAAGCATCATGGTCTGTTGACCATGTCATCCCAGGCAGATATTGGATCCCATTAGAATGACACCAGAAGCTTAGCCAATTGTTGAAGTCAATCATTTTGTCCTTGTACTGCGGTATCATTCTGGGCGATGGCAGAATGCTACTCAGGGCTAGGGTCATACCTCCCTGGGCTACAAGATCGGAAAGCTCTTCCATGTCTCTTTTCATGTAGTCCAGGGAGGCATGTCTCAGGTCATTCACACCAACATGGACAATGACAGAGTCATATTTGTACTTGGTTGTGGAGTGACCTGAGTGTATGCGTTATGTGGCAGATCCTGGCACCTGTCAGGCAGCTGACAGTAACCTTCTCCTTGTTTAGCCTGGTAAGTGGGACATCAGTGTGCCTGACTATAGAGTCACCTATGACTAGTGTGTTGGGTATGTTGTTTTGCCTAATATATTATATATGTTATAATATATAAGACAGCCTTACAGAACTATATTCAAGTTTATAGAGCTAAGTATATTTTCTGTGTTATTCTGTATTATAGAGCTAAATTGTCTGCTTGATATCTGTGTCTTACTGCTCTGCAAATCTATAGAAAACAGTATATATATTTTTTATAATTTGCACATTCCTTACATCTGTGTTGAAACTGCCCCCACCCCACTCATTTCCTGCCTTGTCTTTCAGCTGATATAATTTAGCTAGTGCTGTGTCTCCTTTTAATTAACAACCTGTATTCAAACTGGAACCTTAGTTTGAGAGACAGCCTTACAGAACTATATTCAAGTTTATAGAGCTAAGTATATTTTATGTGTTATTCTGTATTATAGAGCTAAATTGTCTGCTTGATATCTGTGTCTTACTGCTCTGCAAATCTATAGAAAACAGTATATATATTTTTTATAATTTGCACATTCCTTACATCTGTGTTGAAACTGTTCCCCCACCCCCCCATCCCTATTCTTGGTTGTAGTTTAAATTTGGTGGCTTTTGCAGTGCCCGCCCCACTGTAGATTTGATCTAAGACACTCCCCTAGGACATCTCTTTACCGCATTCTACCTAATAAACCCTTTCTGCACTTGCTTTTAGTCCTTTTTAATTTAATTACATATTTTCAAACTGTGTGTGGACGAATATTGCTACATATTCAAGTGTGCCAGCTTGCACTGCATGAGAATTGTATTTACTACTTTACTACTGCTTTTGCTACTTTTCTAAAAAAAAAAAAAAAAAAAAAAAAATTTCTTCTGCTTTTACTGTACTTGTGTTACTTCCTACTTTATTTTGCTTTTGCGTCATCTTAAACGTTCTCAATTGTATTTATTACTGCTTGGTGTAACTCATTCTAAGCCTTTTAGTTTAAACACTTGGGCTTCAGACCAGTTTTACATTGAGAGGGTTTGTGGTCTGCACTGTAGTGGCAGAACAGGTAGCTTACATCCTTCTAAGTTGGGAACTGCTGATTGAGGGCTCAGTGTCTGTTATTCTAAAAGTGTATTAATTCTGGTTTAAGCACTTGGGCTTTCAGGCCAGTTATTTTACATTAAGAGGGTTCGTGGTCTGCACTCTTGTGGGAGGAGAGGCTGGACTCTGCCCTTCTGAGCTGGGAATTTCTGGTTAAAGGCTTATAGAGCATGTATATCTGAACTGCTTCTTACTGAAATTGGTACACCTTGTTTGCTGTAGCATAGACTAGATCCAGGCCTGCTGAATCTAGCTTTGTTTGTATAACTTGAGCACTAATCCAGGCATTATTTAAAGTATTCAGTTGTATTTATTACTGCTTGGTAGTAACTTGGTTAAAGTGTAGCTATCATTCTAAGTCTTTTGGATTAAGCACTTGGGCTTCAGACCAGTTGTTCTACATTAGGAAGGTTTGTGGCATGCACTGTGGTGGCAGGACAGGTAGCTTTCATCCTTCTAAGTTGGGAACTGCTGATTGAGAGCTCAGTGTCTGTTATTCTTAAAGTGTATTAGGTCTGGTTTAAGCACTTGGGCTTCAGGCCAGTTATTTTACATTAAGAAGGTTTGTGGTCTGCACTCTTGTGGGAGGAGAGGCTGGACTCTGCCCTTCTGAGCTGGGAATTTCTGGTTAAAGGTTTATAGTGCCTGAATATTTGAACTGTATCTTACTGAAATTGGTACACCTTGTTTGCTGTAGCATAGACTAGATCCAGGCCTGCTGAATCTAGCTTTGTTTGTATGCTTGTTATTTTCCTGGAACGCTAATTCCACCTAAAACGCGGCTTCTCAGCGCTTCTGTGGATGCCTAGTGATATCTGCATTACTGTACTTATTTCCTTGCTTCGCTTGAAAGAAAGTTACTGTTTGTCACTTTTGCATTTAAGTTACCTGTAACACATTGCACTTGTTACCTGGCACTTGCTCACTAAAGCAATTATAAGTCAGCACTAAAAATTAAAAGCACTACACCCTCGCTCCCCATTGGCCCTTGTTTTCAATTATAAAGGAATTCCCAATATTATTCTAGCATGTCCAAAGGTCAGTTGTCAATCTCCTCTCTGGTCCAGCTGGTGAATATGGGAATCTTGAGGCAATGTTACAACTGCCTCATGTACACAGACAACCCTCTCCTCCTCCCAACAAATTCCAACACATGTGAGAGATGCAACCATATAGCCAAACTGGAGGCTAAGCTCTCTCAACTCAGTACTGGCAAAACCAGTCAGGAGGAGAAGGAAACCACACTCACTACAATTCCAGTCTCACATAGACCTACCATGACAGCAAACCAAACACATAATCACACAAAAACATACTCGGAGGCTTTAAATAAAGATCTGCCTAAGCAGCAGAGACCTCCAAAGCAGACACCCAAGCAACCGCTACCCCAAAAAAAACCACGTGCAACACATATCTCACAAAGCCAGTGTGCCGAACAGTCACAGCCCTTAAGGCTAAACAACACACCTGATACACTTGTAATAGGTGACTCTATCGTCAGGCACACTGACGCCCCGCCACCAGGCTGAACAAGGAGAAGGTCATGGTGAGCAGCCTGTCTGGCGCTAGGATCCGCCACATAACACAAGCACTCAGGTCACTCCAAGGCAAGTACAAATATGACTCAGTCATTGTCCATGCTGGTGTGAATGACCTGAGACGTACCTCCCTGGACTACATGAAAAGAGACATAGAGGAGCTCTCTGAGCATGTAGCCCAGGCTGGTATGACCCTGACCTTGAGTAGCATCTTACCCTCACCAAGAATGATGCCACAGTATGAAGACAAGCTGATCAATTTCAACAATTGGCTTAAGTATTGGTGTCATTCAAAGGGGATCCAATGCCTATCAGCTTGGGATGATATGCACGACAAGCCACGATGCTTTGCTTGGGACGGCTTGCACCTGTCACCCCTGGGCTTTCGGATATTGGCAAAGGCTCTTGCTACCCCCATAGTGCCTTTTTTAGGCAAGGCTCAAAAGACAAATCCACCTCCATAGGTATCACAAGGGATAAGAAACTAAGAGTAATGCTACTCAACGCTAGAAGTCTAAACCTCAAGATGCACGCACTCGAAACTCTCCTTAGCATGGAGAACATCGATATCTGTGCAGTAACAGAAACCTGGTTCAGGAGTCCCGAGAGCACCCCAACACTACCAGGTTATACCTCATACCATGCTTTTCGGCCCCAAAACTTGGACCGAACCACAAAAGGAGGGGGAGTATCGATATTCATCAAAGATACCCACACCTCCAGGTTGGTGGCAAAGCACGAAGCATCAGAGACTATCCATGTGCAACTAACAGTGGGTAAAACTGCCTTCCAGTTTATAGCCTGCTACAGACCACCCTCCCAAACCCAGGAACCCCACTCGGCCTTCCTGAGAACACTGGAAAATATGAAGGTCTCTTCGAACACCATTATATTGGGCGACTTCAACTACCCAAACATAGATTGGGAGCATTACTCTAGCTCCAACACCCTTGCCCAAAGGTTCCTAGAATTCATAAACTCAAATGCTATGGAACAACTTGTTACCACTCCCACAAGAGGGGAAAACATACTGGACCTGATCATCACCAACATGGGGACTCTATGCTCCAGACCAGAAGTGTATCCCTCACTGGTAAGATCAGACCATAAACTGATCTCACTGGATATTCACATCCCGACCCCACCCCCTGCCCAGAAAACCACAGTGAAAAACTTCTCTAAAGCAAATTTCACACCCCTCAAAACCGAGGTGGAATCCTTCAAAGCCCCCGGGCCTGTGGAAAATACGGCCCAGACCGCAGAATCCTTTATAAATGCATTCTATGAACACCTTCAGGACTGCATGGATCATGCAATCCCAAATAAAACCAAGACCCAATCCTCCAAAGGCAGACGACCTGTCTGGTGGACCCCAGCCATAAACAAACTATACAATAGAAGGAGGAAGCTACTACATGATAGAGCAAAATCCCAAAAAGGGAAGGCATCTCTGATCAGTATTAGCAAAAAACTAAGGGCACTCATAAAATCGTCAAAGGCCAGCTTCGAGAGAAAAATTGCACAGGACACTAAGGATAATCACAAGGCTTTCTTTAGTTATGTTAGGAACCTGGGTGGGAATTCCCAGATATGTTCAGAATTAGTCCAAAATTACAAAAGAATACACTGATCCCACAGACATTGCCAACATCCTAGCTGACAGGTTCAGCGCAAACTTCTCCCTCCCCACCAAAAGGGCAAATATCTATCCCAGCAGAGTGCTGCCCCTGACATCTCAGATGCTCAGGTGGGAGCCGCCTCTCCAAAGCAAAAACACAGCATCAATGGGACCAGACGGTGTCCCAGGCTGCGGCCTACATGAACTCCAAGAAGAGCTAAACCCAAACATAAAACTACTGTTCAATCTCAGCCTTACTACAGGATATGTACCCAAAGAGTGGCGTACAGCAACAGTGGTCCCTCTCCACAAAGGTGGTGCCTCAACGGACCCTGGAAACTATCGCCCCATAAGCCTGACTAGCTTGGTCTGCAAAGCTATGGAAAGGATCATCATGGACCTCATAAATAAAGATATTGGGGACCTACAGACACTGGATCCTACCCAGTTTGGCTTTGTTAAGGGTAGATCCTGCCTCTTAAACCTGGTTGACTTCTTTGAAACAGTCACCAAGGCCATTGACGAAGGGAAGGTGGTCCACACAGCCTATCTGGACCTCGCAAAAGCCTTTGATACAATACCCCACTCGGGCATTATAGATAAGATCACCAGCTTAAATATAAACCCCTATGTCACTAGATGGGTTGCAAACTGGCTCAAGGACAGAACCCACATGTTTAGAATAGCTGGAGCCATGTCACACTCCAAACCAGTTACAAGTGGCGTCCCACAAGGCTCAGTCCTGGGATCCTCTCTTGTTTGGTAGATATTTCTCGGAGGTACAGGCCAACATGAAAGGACTGTGGCTCACCAAGTTCTCAGATGACTGCAAACTGGCCGCCATAATAGACTCTCCAGCCAACACAAGCATCCTCCAAAAGGGCCTCAGAAACAGACAACCGGTGCCAGAGCCATTGCCTCAAGCTAAACGCCAAGCAGTGTATAGTCATCCCCTTTGTCAAAAACAAAGTGCCCACAAATTACCACATAGGTGGTAATCCATTAAGTACAGAAGTAGTAATTATGGACCTGGGGACCCAAGTTGATAGCACTCTCTCATTTGACAACCACGTGGCCAAAGTGGTTAGAAAAACATTTTATATAGCCCACATAATCATGAAGGGATTCACATCTAGATTAGGGGAGGTCATCGTGCCTCTTTACTCATCCCTCATCAGGCCCATAATTGAGTACAATGCCCCTTTTGGGATGTACCTTACCAAACACCTGCAGCAACTGGAAAGACCCCAAAAGTACCTCACCAAGAGGATCAAAGGACTCAAACAGATGCCATATGCTGCCCGGTTAAAGAAACTCCAGCTCTACTCAGTGGCATACCGCCTGCTCAGAGGTGACCTGTGCCTGACGATTAAGGCCATGTCCAACCCGGAATTAAGGGACATGCTGCACCTCAAAAATCCAAATCCCATCGAGCTACACGCCGAGAGACTTGAACCTCAGCACTGAAATAAATAGGACATGCTGGAGGGACAGATTCATAACCCAGAGGCTCCCTTCACTCTGGAATAAAATCCCAGTCCAGGTTAGGCAGAGTCCCTCATTGACTCTTTTCAAGAGGAATCTTGATGAGTGGATGGGAGATCGTAGGTTTACCCCGGGTATCACTTCTGTGTCACTGTTAGACAGAGGCACAGTATACTAACCTCGAAAAAGGGCATAGCAAAATTAATTTAAAATGGGTGGTGAAAGCCAAACATACTCTGGCTAGGCTTATAAATGCCCTAGGGCAGATAGCCTAGTATGAACCTATGAACCTATGAACCTATATGTTTGCCCATAATATCTGAATAGGTGAGTGGGATTTTCATGACAACATCAAAGAAACATTTTCCTTCCTTCTATGTTTTTCTTCTTAAGTTTTGGATTTTTCTTGGTATATTGATTGATTTTCGTAGTATATTTTATTTTTTTATTTATTTTCCATTTCTTTACCAGGTTAGTCCGACGGGACACAAGATGATCGTTTTCAGCGGAGGCTGGTGGAGAAAAGCTCCAGATACATAGTAAACAATTATAAAAAATAATAAAAATAAATTATACAAACATATAGCTATTTTGTACAAAGAGCATAGAAAATATACAAGGAGTAAAATCAGAGTTTTACAATCGATGCAGCATACACAGTGGTTAGGATATTGAGAAACAATTAAACAAGATAATATACAACAAATATACAACTGCATGAACATAAATTCAAAAAGAAGTTTCCATAGACAAACAGGGTCATAAAGTAGAAATCGTAACTATATTGATATGATTTATATTGCATTTATCTTGTTTTAATGATGGTATGTGTGTATTATTGTACGTGTCATATGTGCACAAATATTTGTATTAATCTATGTATTTACAGTATATTGACAAAGTACTGGGTCACATCAGAGGCTTGGGAGGTCATTGTTAAGAAACTGAGAACTGTTGTAAAGCTTGGCATTGAATACCATAAGTTCAGGTTATGCTATAAGATAACTATGTAAAGATAACCATGTCAGCAGCCAGAATGCATTATAAACTGAATGTTTTACTGTGCACAATAAGAAATGGATAGATTGGCCCAAACTCTGGACTGATGTGTGTGTGTGTTTTTTTTTTTTTTTATTCCTGGGGAAATGCTATTCAGAAGTGAAGAGACATATAAGGGAACGATTTTAGTGGCATACCAGGCTGTGATTTTTTTGATGTCTATTGTCTATTGTCATGCAAAGCTGACAAAATAGTTGAATCTACCCAAGCCTGAAATGTGAGACTGTAGCCCACTGAAGGAGGGGAGATGGGAGGAGTAACTTGGCCAGGAACTGAAACTTGCAAAACTGCTCCTTGTGAAAAGTCTTTTTTATCTCAGTAATTTGTTGACACTTTTGCAAGTTTCTTTCAGAGAATGTGTAGTACATCAACAGGAACAACATTTGTAAAACTCAGCACATACCAGTCAATGACACATGAGCTGCAGACTCTCAAACTTGGCATTTTTTTTCAGGTGGTCCATTCTAAGTGAATGGAAGTCTAGTCTGACAACAAATGATAGGGCTATTTGTTCTCACAGTCTGTGCATTGAGACAGCTTTAGCTTTCCAAAGGAATCACAATGTCTGCCCCCATGAGGGCAGACAAGAGTAAAAACAAAATAAAATTAGGAATGAGTACTTATTTTGCTGCAGGCAACTTTGGGAGGTGTAGTAAATCATGGCAAGTTTTCTTCATCATTTGCACGTAGTGGTCCTTTAAGGAGTCATAGATTAGATTCTCAATTAAATATTAATGTTATCAAGGATGGTATTATATTCACATATGCATCACTTTTGGAAGAGGTATTTGTAAATGAGTTTTTCTTCCTTGTCAGATAACTTTTCCACTTTGTTCAATTTTGATTTCAAAAACTGCAGTCATATCTTCCTGATTATAAACCAGAATATACTAGTTTCTGCATGAAGTACAGTTAATCCATACTCAACAGCTGGTCCTGATGGTCTATGTGGTTATTTTTTTGTCTAAAATTTCTAAAACACTATTGCCTTGTCTATGTTGGTTATATCAGTTTGGTTTGCAAGATGGGCTTGTTCCATGGATATGGAAAATAGCTGTCATATCTCCTCTTATCAAAGGCAGTAAAACATATACACTAGGTAGTTATTGCACTCTTAGCCTTACGTGTATTACCAGCAAATGTTTTGATAGAATTTTATGATCCTTGATAAAAGAAGACCTATGTTCAACCCTAATATTTTTCAGTGTGGGTTTACCCAAGGGAGATGTTGCCTGACTAACCAGTTAAGTTTTATCAAAATATATGAGAATCATTCGATGTGGGGTTACCCTTTGATGTGATCTACTTGCATCTGGCTAAGGCAAAAAATTAAGACAACCTTATTTAAGCTTGGAATCAACCAATATATAATAAAGTGGTTTGTTAGTTGGCTGACCAAGAGAACACTTAAGGAGAAATTTGAAGATAATATTTCTAAGGAAAGGAAGGCTCCAGCAAGGGTCCCTCAGGGTTCTGCTCTTGGAGTGGTGTTGTTTAATCTGTTTATGTCTAACTTTCCATCCCAAAATAAGATTTTCGACAGCAAGTTTGCAGATGATACTAAAATTGGGAAGATTATTAACTCTGTTAATTATCAGGCTCATTTACAGGGCT
Organism: Protopterus annectens; assembly: GCF_019279795.1. NCBI lineage: Eukaryota > Metazoa > Chordata > Ceratodontiformes > Protopteridae > Protopterus > Protopterus annectens. The sequence goes on along the minus strand of NC_056744.1, from coordinate 409,348,093 downwards.
TCCTGTATACCATTCACTAATGGACTTAAGTAAGAACATGATCTTTAATGTCAGTAAAACTAAGGTATTGCATTTTGGGTGAAATAATCCTTATTTTCCTTATGCCTCAGATAATATTTTTATAAATGTTGTTCTGTCTTTCGGCTTTTCCCTGATAGGGGTCGCCACAGCGGAACTCCTGTCTGTTAATGATTGGTAGTTGATTTTTACGTGCCGAGTTACCGGCCCTGACACACAACCTTCAACGAAGGTACGCCCATTCATGCATGTCTCCACGCAGAAGACACTCTAGCTGAGAATCGAACCGGACAGTGTCTTACTGTGAGGCGACAACGCTACCGCAGCACCCACTTTGGGTATCAAATTCATTTAATGTAGTCAATGTACCAGAAATAATTGTTTGTTTGCACATATATTGGTCTGGCTTTCTTTGGTGAAAAGATTTTTTAATCATAGGGCTGGCAAATTGTGGAATGGTTTCCCTACTGAGATCAAGAAGACCTCTAGAGTATATAGCTTCAAAACACTTATTGACCACTGGTTTAGCAATAGGCCCCCAGATTCACTAATCTTCCATGCAGGACTATGCTAGTCCTGCACAGAAGCGCCCGTGTAGGAGGAGGATGGCAGCACACCATGCATATTAATGAAGGCACGCTGCCCGACCGCCTAGGCTTACAAGGAGTGTGTATTAGTGCAGGCGGCATGTCTGAGAGCAGAGCTCTCAGAATAAACATGCCCCTGCAATGTAGAACAGCAGAAAGTGGAAATAAATGAGTGAGACCACTCATAGGTGTCCGCATATCCCCACCAACAGTCCCCCATGTGTAAAACAGCAACAGTACATATAAATAAACTGAAGAAAACCCTTTTTTTTTTTTTAAATCCGAGTACAGCTAAGCATAGGTGCACAGGTGTGCCTATCACTTAGCTACGGTTAAAGCAGCTGAAAAAGTTGAAAAGAATAACAAGGAAGATATATGCAAATGAAACAGCACAGCAGTAGTGTAGTGGGCAGAGCATCTGCCTAACGAGTAGTCATTCCCGGTTCGAGTCCCACTGCAGCACATACCATTTTCCATGTGAAATCTGTATATGAACATTTTATTGTTGTATAACCTATGAAATAACATTTACATGTGAACTGGAGTACTGCATTAAATGCACATGTGAAGTGTCAGTGTCATAATGAATAAGGCAATAGTAAGTAGGTTTAAGCACAAATAAGCACTAGTAAGCATGTTTAAGTGTGTTTGCGTGGGGGTAAGCATTGCCTACACAGAGTAAGCAAAGTAGAAGTTAACTGTGTTTAAGAAACTGTAACCGGAGGATAGCATTGCTTAGCTCCATGCAAACCCATAGTAAGTGTGTTTAAGTGCGTTTGTGTGGGGGTAAGCATTGCCTTCACAGAGTAAGCGAGGTAGAAGCTAACTGAGTTTAAGAAACTGTAACCGGAGGTCAGCATTGCTTAGCTCCACACAAACCCACGCAAACCTACTTGCAACTGCTTTAAAGTGCCTTAATCACTCTTTATCCAACAGCCAGTGTTCTGCCCAGCAACAAAATAAACAGCCTCTGCAAGGCTCAAACCCAGGACACTGTACACTACAGTCACAGTAGTTAACCCCTAAGCCATCATAACAAAACATAAGACTGAGGTTTCAACAAACAAATCCTCACCATAGGAAAATCAAACTGAACATGTGAAATGAAACTATGTATAGTGTGATGTAATATAACCTTCTAAATAACATAAATATGTGAACTGGAGTACTGCAGTAAGGCCAGATGTAAGGTGTTATTGTAATAAAGTGTTGAAGTTCCCAGGACCCCCATACAGTGTATGTACTCATGAATCAAGGATACAAGACACATACATAACATGTAATGAAGAAGAAATCAATGACAAAAGGCAAATATCATGCAAATCAAATATGAAGCACCACTAAGCATTGCACAGCACTGCTTCCCAGAATGCTGGCAGGATACTACCAGTGGGAGAAAGAGTGTCAACCTGCTAAGTCTAATCTTAAACAAACGCATGTTCATCCCTGGTGGGTCGACCCCAAACATTCTGATAAAAAGAGTCTTCAGAGTAACATACCATGCCTCAAAGGTAAGCAAAGAAGGGTACGTATGTTCATGGACTAAATGTTTGGAAAGCCTGAAGATCCATAGGTTGAGACAAGTTACATGATGGGTCCTGAGAAGTGGAGAGTGGGCAATGTGCAGTGGTGTGGTTATATTCAGCTGGAACCTGTAGGAAGAATGATTGATGTGGAGGAGGAATTGGGGGGAGGGAATGATGGGTATGACATTATAGACCGAGGCATGCCAGGGTTGGATGGACCCATTCTAATGGGGCTGCCTTGTGGAAGTAAGCAAGAAAGGAGGGGGGAAACAGGGAAGGAACTGAGACATGCCATTTCCCATGGCAAAGCACTTTATGAGTAATATGTATGTTGCATAATCCACAGAATAACATATATACATATATATATATATATATATATATATATATATATATATATATATGAACTGGAGTACTGCAGTAAATGCATATGTGAGGTGTCAGTATTATAATGCATAAAGCAGTAGTTAGGTTAAGCAGCAATAATCAGTAGTAAGCATATGTCAGCACTAGTAAGCGAGTTTAAGGCCGTATACATGGAGTGAGCAGTGCGCATACAGGTTCAGCAAATCTGATGCAAACTATCTTTAAGCATATGTAACCAGAGGTTTGTGTTTGCGTGACGGTAAGCGTTGAGTACACAACGTAAGCAATTTCGAGGCTAACCTGCTGTAACTGGATATTACCTACAGTTGGCAACACTTACCATCATGCAAACATGTTTACAACTGCTTAAAAGTGCCTTAATCACCCTGTATCCCACCCCCCTTGTTCTACCCAGCAACAAAATTAATAGCCACTGCAAGGCTTGAACCCAGGACCCTGCATACCGCAATCATAGTGAATTACCATTACACCATGTCGGATATACATACACCCCAACTATTCTTAGATATATCATGCAGCGCAGTCAATCTGCATAAGGGGAATTGTACTAATATCATAACATTCAACTTCTTATTGCAAACATTCTGGACACAGTGTGACACAATTGGGGTACAAATTGGGATAAATGTGAAATATTGCTCTTATACATGTAAAATATTGCTAGTTAAACAGTGATTTGTTGTAATACACATAATCTGAACAACACGAAGTCTGAAACTCTAATGTATCATCATTCCTGACTGACTTCATTCCTGACATCATCCATGTCAATTGGCCAGACGAATGTGGGACAGGCGAAAATTGTGAGCCAAACATGCATGGACATATGGACAGTTATAGATCTATAAATGTAGAGAGATACACAGCTACATATAAATGTATGACTCACACATAAATCATATCACATCAATCGTATATAGGTAGCTAGATAAATATGTTCACATATATTTACAGATATATATATATATATATATATATATATATATATATATATATATATAGATATATAGATAGATAGATAGATATGTGTATTGCATATCCAAATAGGAAGAATAAACAGAACTTCCACCACAAAATAACTGACCATATACACTGTTAATGGGGGTGGGGGGTTCAAATGAGGGATACCTGGTGATTACTGCTATGTTCTCCCCACCACAGCTGTAACAGATATGCTGTGCAATGCAATATCCAGCACATGCAGTTCTTGAACCCAGGACCCTCCACAACACAGCTACAATGGTTAAACAGTAAGCCAATACAACTGTATAAAGTCAGGGCAATATCTGAAACATATCATGCAGGCAAGTCAATTGACTGTAGGGAATGTCAGTGTGGAAGGACTACACATTGCAATGCTGCAGATATGCACAAAATTGTATACCTATACATGCATATTCATGTAGACATATATGTACACACACACACACACACACACACATATATATATATATATATATATATATATATATATATATATATATATATATATATATATGTGTGTGTGTGTACACATATACACAGACAAAACATATTAGTAGCCATACATATGTAGAAGTACTGTAGACGTACTGGGTGCACAGTATATCCCAGAAACATAACCCCTGTAAGTGGCACCTGTGAAAAGTGTAGTGTGGCAACCATTCCCACAAATGAGAATATATAACAGTGAACATATAACCACTCACAATTCAAAGCTCAGGATATCATGCACAGGTTTGCATACTCAGAAAACCTTTAATCTATGTACAATACAACAATGTATGCCATTTGTGACATCACATAGATTTTCAAATGCATATTCAATGATGGATGCAAGGCCCACCCAAAACAGTAGATGCAAGCACTGTAGATATATAACATACTATGCTGTCCAGGCTGAGGCCTGCAATTAGTACAACATTAAAAAATTAGCATTCAAGATGAGAAACAATCAACAATCACAGATATAGGTCAGCAGCCTCCATTTACAGCCTGTAGTCAAGTCCTAGGGGGAAATGTAGTAGTTGTGGTAATGTCACAGTATCTCGTACATAATATTGCTTAACCTAACATCTCACTGTCACACTGACTGACTGATCTTTGTGTAACACTGTAAGCTGTAGCCCATCACTGTTCCCATGGGGGAATGTATGAAAGTGTACAGCCATACACCTCAATGTGTCTTAACACTTATATCCCTGAAAAGGTGTCACAGCCTAGGTTAATGGCATTGAACCCCCCCCCCATAAAAGGCTGTACAAGGGCAAGGAACACTGTGTACCACACACTGACCTCTGGAATGTACAAGGGCACAGCAGGACAAAGACTGGCATATATGTGGAAGACAGAGGCAGGCACACAGGGCCATATTTGCATTATTGCTGTTACACACTCTGGAAATTGCTGGTGTTACAGGATTTGTTGCAACATACCCTTATGCCAGAATGCAACATCAAAATACAAATGGATGTAGCCATGTACTGATAGCACTCAACAGACAGAATGCCACTGATATATCTGGGACAAGACCTGTGTGGTGCACAGACAAAACCTAACAGGCAATCCTCTGGCTATCATATGGATAGGCCCACAGTTGAGAACTATGCAGACAGACTACATTCCATGCTAAACTACCATGTACACAGATACCCTGTAAGACCAGCTAGATACAATGCACATAACAACACTACTCACGTTGTCTGTAGGTCTGGAACCTTACCCAAATGTGTATTTGGCCTGTGTCTGCAGGTTCTTCTGTAAGAGGTATTGCTACCTGCTGTCTGTAACACTGTTGTCCACACACTGGGAGGATGTCCTCCATACTGGAAAGGTGAAGGGACAACGCCCACATAAGTCAGCAATTTATAGTACTGGGTTGCCATGACAGTGGTTATCTGAAGTACTACACAGCAGGCTACATGCAATTAACAACTGGTGGACACTGAGTGGTGCAGAGTCCATCACCTGATCATGTGCAATACCTATAAAAGCATGCTGCAGTCTATTCAAACCAGCTCAATCACTCTACTGGAGAGACAGAGACAGAGAGAGAAAAAGAAAAAAAGAAAATTAAAAAAACAAACCATAACAAATTAAAAACAAACAACAAAGCTCAGGGATTTGTTACAGAGAAAAAAAAAACATAAAAGGTATGTGAAACATATATGTATTTACTTGCATGTAGTATTTGGTATAGAATAATAGGATTTATAATCTGAAATGATTTATATGTGCCATCAGTAGTTGTTCCTGTAATGATGTTCTGCTCAACAACTGCTCTGGACAATACCGTCTGTCCCTGTGGGCAGTGGGACATAACTGTCAACTGTGCAGATCAGCAATGAATGACAAAGATGTGACCCATGATATCTGTGTTCTGTACATTACTGTGGCCAATAACTGGTGGTGGTATTAATACTGTCATGATAGACACATGGGTGTCAGAGCACAACACCTGCAGGACAGTCATGTTAATGTGTAGCATAGCATGCCCAACTGCAATAGCTGTATGATATGCTTATCTACAATCTGTCACCATATGTACCCCCTAATGTTAGTCTGTGTTCACATGTGACACCTGTCTGTGTTGCAGCAAGGCAGAATAGTTCAGTTGTGAAGAAAAGAGAGTTACAAGAGTGTGGACCAGATGTTTGTATGCACCCCACATACAGATAAATACATGTGTGATATATATTCACAGCTGTGTATGTCTACAGAACCTCAGACAGTTATACATATATATAGGTATATATATATATATATGTATGTCTACACACACACACACACACACACACACACATATATATATATATATATATATATATATATATATATATATATATAGATATACACAAACACACACATACACACATATACATAATACTGACACATGTAAGTATATATATATATATATATATATATATATATATATATATATATGGAGGAGCAAGGATGTCTAACCTGTGTATGTGTGCTGCATGCCTCCAGGTGATGTAGCACATACCCCATGTCTCTATGGAGCTCCCTATGCACCAGAACCTACTCCTAACTGTGGGTGACAGAAATATGTCTGTGTGTGTTCCATGTGGGGGACACCATCCCCTGAGATGGTTCCACATGAAGGTAGTGCAAGAAAATTGGATAATGAGGTTCCATGGTGGGTCACGGATGTGATGTGGCCTGGTAACATGTCCACATTAGGTGGGAGAGGTGTTCCTGCTGGCAAATATCCCCTACACATACTATTGTGTCACTGTCATGGAACATATGCGGGTTGTAATAGTCCATACAATCCCAGAACATGTCCAACAGCATGCATAGATATTCCCAGTAACACAGAATGGCAGATGTGTAGCAACCACATAGCATTTACATACCTCACAACTGTACCGAGTTACTCGGTTTTTACCGAGTTTTGGGGTCCAAATAGTGGGGTGCCACGATTCCCTAGTGGCACCCCTTCATTTCCGACTTTTCCCTAGCTTTTTTTTATTTTAAAATTTTTTTCCTGGTTTTGAGCTGACGTCATCATATGCGTGATGAAGTCAGCTCCGTCAGGGCTACCAGCCTGTCGGAATTGAGATCAAGGACTTACTGCACACATTTCTGGACTTTTGAGTGATTCTATTTCCACTGGATATGCAAGCGGGAAACAGTATTATTTCAAATATAGATGGAATGGATCTATTCTGCAATCTGCAGTCCCGGGTGAAATCTCTTATCTGCAAGTTCCCTGCAATTATGAGAGTAAACCGGGAAGTCCAGGGTTCAGAGGAAATGTATTTGCGATGAGCAGGAATGGAACGAGTAGGAGAAATATATTTTTTATTCTGCTGCAAACAATGCTATGTTGTTCAAGTGGATCTATCTGCCATTCTGTATGTTTTTTTTTTATTATTTATTTATTTTGCCACAAACTGGGTGAACGAACTGTGGGTGTGTGTGACTAATCTAGCAAATGTTTCATGACTACATTCTACACACGATTTGTATTGCCTCTGAGTTTGTGTTCTGGCTTGGTGAAACGAGTAGGAGAAACGATTTTTATTCTGCCGCAAGCAATGCTGTGTTGTTCAAGTGGATCTATCTGCCATTCTGTATGTTTTTTTTTTTTATTTATTTATTTTGCCACAAACTGGGTGAACGAACTGTGGGTGTGTGTGACTAATCTAGCAAATGTTTCATGACTACATTCTACACACGATTTGTATTGCCTCTGAGTTTGTGTTCTGGCTTGGTGAAACGAGTAGGAGAAACGATTTTTATTCTGCCGCAAGCAATGCTGTGTTGTTCAAGTGGATCCATCTGCCGTTCTGTATGTTTTTTTTTTTTTTATTTATTTTGCCACAAACTGGGTGAATGAACTGTGGGTGTGTGTGACTAGTCTAGCAAATGTTTCATGACTACACTCTAGACATGATTTGTACTGACTCTGAGTTTGTGTTCTGGCTTGGTGAAATGAGTAGGAGAAACGGTTTATAGTCTGCCGCAATGCAAGCAGTGTTGTGTTGTTCAAGTGGATCTATCTGCTGTTCTACATGCATTTTTATTTATTTTGCCGAAAACGGGGTGAACAAACTGTGTGTGTGTGTGTGTGTGTGTGTGTGTGTGTGTGTGTGTGTGTGTGTGTGTGTGTGTGTGTGAGAGAGAGAGACTAGTCTAGCAACCATTTCAGGACTACACAGGATTTGTACTGCCTCTGAGTTTGTGTTCTGGCTTGGGGAAATGGCATCATGTGAATGTGAATACAGGAAAGGTTAAAAGCAGTTAGCAAACTGTATTTTAAGTATTGACTTGTAAACATAATTGGATAACAAGGTTTGGTTTCATTCTCAGCAGTTTGCAACACTACTTTCTCATTAAGGAGATTTTTTGCAGTATCACAAGTCATCATGTAGTTTAGGGTTGGCTAGGATTCTGGTAGATGGGCAATTACTGATAAAGCAGTTAAGCAGGACAGCAGCTCACAGACCAACAATAAATGGGGCTGTATTAAAAATAAGCTTTCATCCTGTTCCCTAGACTTGGCCATGAAGCACTAACAGTGGACAGAAAATTGCCTTCAGTCGGATTAATTTTGTTGTTTAGCTAGAGCTAATTTAGCCAGCAGGCCTCTTTCATGGATAATGTGAAAGATCACTTTCCAAGCATAGATTTGGGTCTGTGATGTGAGTGATAATGGCTTCACAGGAGCTGAGATTAAAATGTAATGTATGTCTCAAAAATTAGTTACTGTTCATACTTGTTTGTATAGACAGCATAGGAATGGAGCTTCCACTCGAGTTTATGGTAACTACAGCAATTAGTAGCACAATGTTTTGCATCTCAGAACCTGCTGAAGAAGGCTTAATCAGATACTGGAGTATTGGGGAGTTAATAATGCAGAGCTGATAAAGAGCAACACTGTAGACAATTACAATCAAGCACGAGTCAGATGTACATAATTTGCAGGTGGCAGAATAGTGTGGAGTTTATGCCTCTCAAAGGGGAGGATATACTAGTGCTATAAGGGAGTAGAGTGTAGAGAAGGTTAACTGGGTAAGAAGATGGGGGAGGAAGAAAACCAGAGATGAAGAGCAGGGCATACTGATTTAATACTGTCAGTGCTGCAGCTTTATCTCTATGACAAAACAGGAATGAGGAAATTAGGCACCAGTATAGTAAAATGATTCATTTGCAGTAGCGTGCTTGTCCATTAGCTCTGGTCTGCATATCTCTGAAAGAATCTATGGCAACATTCCACTGAGGAAAACATCTAAGGGTGGCAGGGCTAAGTTTCTTAGGGGAAGGTCATTAAATCATTACTTTTTAATTTAAAGAAATAAGTACTGGTTTTAAATTATTCTTTTATTTTTTATGTTTGGTTACACTTAATGGAAACATGAGACCTACCTGTGTATTCCATATTTGTGGTTTAGTGTTAAAAGTGGATGTTTTCACATGATATTTAAAAAATGATGAACATTGGTACAACTAAGGCCTTTGCATTTTTCACTGTCCCTTCAAGCTCTGTAGGCTGTTTGCACTGCTCAAGGCTCAGTGTTCTGCACTTTATAGACGAGTCAGTGTGAAACATAGCATGTATTTAGTTGAAAGCCAACTTGTCTGCTTTTTCTAATGAGAGGCTTAACATCACTTTCTGACAACAAGCCTTTATTGGGGAGGGGCAGCTTTGAAGTGACCTTGTCTTCAAAATGGTCAGTCAGAGATTTGTTTTGCTACCGTACATACGTTGAAAAATATTGTTAATAACAGACACAAGCAACAATGACATACTATATTAAAATCATACCCCATTGATAATTATGTTGCAGAACTTAGCTTGTATAAAGTATTTTGAATTATAATCAGAAAACCAGCAACAGAAATGTTGTTTAGCAAGCTCTTTCTCCAGCCAGTTCAGATCAAGTATCTCTATATTCTTTTTCCTACAGAATGTTGTAAGGTGATCTGTGCATGGCATACAATGCATCCTTGGATCCCACTCTGATGGACCTTGTTGGGTATCTGCAAAACAAATAGCACCAGAATTACCTGATCTAGGGATTTCACACATTAGAGAGACAGACAGGTATATGTCTTAGAAAATTCCCCTTTTCTGGAACAGGTTTCCCATCTGTATGAAGCAGAGCTTTTCCCTAACCCTATTCAAGAGAAACCTGGACTAGTGCATGGAAGTTAGAAATGCACCCCAGGTCTAGCACCTGCATCTCTAATGGAGAGAGGCAGCCTGCCACTATGTTTCTTGTTTTGTGTACAAGGGGCCAATGGTTTGAAAACAGCCCAAAGGTAATCTTTATCCACCACTGGCCAGATGCATTTTCTTTGGATGTGGTGTGGTTTTCAATGCTGTTTTGATGAATGTGAGTTTCCAGGGCAGAGAAGTTTTAATGCCAAGTCTATTTTTATTGTGAGACAGTAAGTATTGCTTTGTTTAGCAGATGTCCTAGTGTTTGTGCATTGTGCTATAAAATGTAAAAATAAAATCCAAATAATCATTGTAGAAGTAAAGAAGTATGCACACATTAGTGATTTTGGTAAATGGGACAAAATAGACAGGTAATGGAACATTTGAATGGCTGCAGGGGGACTCTGGTGCCATGTCTGTTCTTCAGTTTGCATTTGAAAGTTGGTATCCCACAATTCCATTGGTGGGCGGGGTTACATAATTATGTATTCAAATTTGATGTTAATCAGCGTACAGATTTGTACCTATTTTTCATGGGCCTTGTCCAGATTTTTGATGTTTCCAGGTTGAGAGGTATGCATAGCAAGCATACCACATGCATATGTGGAAACATAGTGGCAGTGACAATGGCATTCAGGTGAAATACTCCGTAACAGACAGGCAATTCTAGTGTTCCCACAGTGAGCATGTCTACAAATACACAGCAGAAAGTGTGGTACAATACAATACATGTCCCAATGGTAGATAAACTAGAGCCATACCACTTGCATTGTGTGAACATTGGGTTGGAGCTGATATGGTGGTGGGAGACTATGTGTATGACCTGCTCTGCCATCTACGTCACTGTGCCGCTGCCATGTGGGGTGACCACCTCGCAACAGGGGAGGGGCCATAACATCCATCCCCCCTCACCAGAGCTGAGGAGCTGCTCATGAGCCTGGTGGCATCTGCCCACCCACAAGAGCTACAGACCTATACAATCATGGAGGTGGGTGCTACCCACACACCAGACATGGAGCATGCAGGTAAGATCCCAGGGCATATCAGTAGACCACTGTTGTGTATGCATCTGTACAGGTAGATCATGCATATGTGAGATGTAGAGTCTGTTGCTGTGTAGTACTGATAATCAGTTATGCATAATCTGTAGTATTGTGGACTTCAACTGTTATTTTACTGTAATATTGCATCCACCCTGTAACAATGCCACAGCTGTGGCCACTGACATCAACTCTATCTCATCCCAATGTAGGTCCCTCTGGGATACCAGCAAGGCAGCGGCCTGATGCAGGTGAGTATGGTTTAAGGTTATGCTTGGCAATACACTGTGCATGTCATAGCTAAGGTTTAGGCCATGTATACATCTAACACACCTACCCATAATGCATGCTGTACGTGTTCACTGACAGAGCACGCACCTCACTAATGGGATTACCAGCCTCAAACACATGTAATACACAGACCATCTCAGACAACTGTGGCTACACTCCAGTGCACATTGCCCAGGCACAGGTGACATCTGCCTAGCATACACAGCTTTGTCATACACAAAGTAGTTGAACATGCTACACATAAGGAAATCCCATTCCCTCTGCAAACACATGCTCCAGGGTCCTAAACCCCATCAACATATTAAACAGAACATACTGGAGGGCTAGGGTCCTGTCCTGGGGAATTTCCACACTCTGGAACAGACCACCCATTCATGTTAGGTAATGCTACTCATTGGCCCTCTTTACAAAAACACTTGACAACTGGATGGGAAATGGGGAATTCACCCCGGGTAGTATGTCTGTGCCACAGCCTGACAGGGGCACAGGGGAATAACATTATTGGGTGGTGCATGCCTGGAAACCCCTGTGGCTAGGCTTATGTAGGCCCCAGGACCAATAGACTAGTACCTATGAACCTATGTGTATCACCTATGTGTACCACAGGCAACATCAGCCAGGGCTCACTACAGCTATGATCTGCATAATGGTGGGACAATGCCAAAGCCATGTGTTGCAATGTGTTCTGATGTACCAGCACCATGTTGGAGAAGTACAGAAAGTTGCAGTTATGATACATGTGCTGCACAATCCACACCTCACCCCAACCCAGGGATGACACCCCCATCTGTACCTTGCTGGTGCCACTGCACACCTGCATGTTTGCCATGCATTGGCAGGGAATATGCCAGTACACATGGTGTTCCTAGTTTGGGATACTGCAATATGACACACATGTGTAGGCCACAGATGTCGAGCATTTGCAGTGTGGCAGGAGATGGTGAGGGTGTGTCATCCTGAAACACAACAGTGCATTGGAGGGGAGAGACAAACCCACTAAGAATGTCTGTATCTGCACACAGTCAAGGTCATGAAGTGTGGCAGACATAACCCTGACTCCACTGCACTAGTGATGGTACTGTGTGACCTCCAAGGGCTGTGCATGTGTTTAGCATGCAAACATGCAGGTTTGAGGAACACTTGCAGGGCTGACTGACCAACTACTGGCTCATGATGATGGCCCATGCTACTATACCCCTGCCAGGTATTGTGACCGCAGTAGTACACATAGCAGTTGTTGCTACACACCATCATGATATGTGTGTGCACACATATGCACCCACAAACAGTATACATCCCAATCAGCATCTACACAACTGACACATATGGCTTGTAATTCAATTGACTGCCTAGTTCATATGTCACATATCAGGTATGTGTAGTGTTGACATATGCAGTAGTGTTTTGCCAAGGCATGTCAGGGAAGAGGGTGCCATGTCAGTAATGGTCAGTACACTCACCACTGGTACAGTAAAGTGTGTCAGTTGTCAGTCTAATGGTATTCTATCATGCATACATGCACCACTGATGATGACATCTGTGAATACACATCAGGCATTCAGAAACCACATGTGTCCACATATAACCCACAAACACACAGAGGTTGTGAGCATCAGAGGAAACATAACTGACACACAGATACACATCCTGCAATGGTGTGTACACCTGTGAGATATGGTGCACAGTACATGACAGGGTGCTGAACAGATGCACAACAATGCTGTGTACATGGGTGCAGTGTGTTTCAGGGTGAGGGCCATCACCTACTAACAGAAGCCATGCATCATAGCCATGTATAATGTTGGTAACAGGGATTGACTACAGTTGCACTACGTGCTGTTGAGCACCACATGTCCTGCATGCTGACAGGTGTGTAATTACAGGTCTGTGTGTGATAATGTAGTGCACCATCACCTGCTATTGTGTGTGTTAGGGGGTGCTGGAGTTGTCTGTAGGTGCTTTCTGGTTGAGTGTATGGGTTGTCATGTATGTCGACTGAGTGTGTGTGTATGTCTGTGTGTGTATGTGTGTGTGTCCATGTCTGCACGTGTGTGTGTGTGTGTGTGTGTGTGTGTGTGTGTGTGTGTGTGTGTGTGTGTGTGTGTGTGTGTGTGTGTGTGTGTGTGTGTGTGTGTGTGTGTGTGTGTGTGTGTACTGTTGAGTGGTGATGTACAGGTCCTACAGTCCATTACCTGTTTTTCCCTCACAAGTGGCAATGTGGGGCTGGGTCCCTCCCGCAGGGAATTTGATGTCACTGATACAGACACTGAACATGAGGATAGGGGTGCTGGAGCACAGGTGGGGCTCTCAGGGGCTGACGCTGGGCCACCAGTTGACATCCTACAACTATCCACCCCATCCATGCACACAGTCACACGGCCTCTACATACCTCATCACCATTGGCTTTAGCTGAGGGACAGTCTATGGTTGGCATTGACCAGGACAGTGTGGTATCCATGGCACATGTGTCAGGACACAGCAGCCATAGCCAAATGTCTGGTGGGGTACCACATAGGCAGATGTTCAGGGGTGCTCAACAGAGTACTGCTGGTCATCATACCCCTGGCAGATGTGCCACATGTATATCTACCACACGCATGTTCCAGCCTGACATGGAGGCACAGGCACAAATGGAACGGTACACCAGACAGGGTCTAAGGGCACAGAAGGCTTATCACACATCTGTAAATGACAGCATCTGTGCCCTAGCAGGTGTCATTTGTAATTAAACAGAGGTCATGGATAGATGGTGGGGTGAGACATTGGATCTCATCAACAATGTCATGTCCATGCATCAGGACAGGGTGGGAGGGTTGTGACAGCCACATGGACGTATGCCAGCAACATCAGCAGCTGGACGTTGACTTGGACATCCCACCAGTCACAGCTGCTCCCGTAGTGGCAGTACCAGCCCCAGCACTGCAGGGGGGAGTGCTATCCACAGACTGTCGTAGCAGGCCACGTGCATGTGGCTCTGGCCAGTCCCAGGAGGGACCTGGATCCAGTGGACATTTGTCAACCTCGGAGGACAGTACCCTATCTGGCTTTGTACTTGATAGTGCCTGTGGTACCCCTGCCAGGCACAGTTCCCGTGTCCATGGCCGGAGACGGTGAACTGCAAACCCTGCCAGGTACAGTCTGCTGCTGTCTCACAAATCCTCGTATAGGGCAGCCACATGGTGGAACTGTGTGCATGCAGACACACACACATCAACAGCAAACCTAGGGCAACCACATACCTGCACACACAATATCACAATTGGCCCATAACACTACTCATCCCCCTCACACATACAAATCCACGTTGTCAATTGTATGGCTCAGCCTAGACCTCTGGAAAACAAACAACACACCCTGTGCATATGATGATACCTGTGCCACATCCTGTCATCCGTAACATTGATGCCAGGACAGGCTAACATGGTTGTGATGCACAGGGTGACTGTACAACAGTGTAGCAATGGAATGCTGTGTAGCATGTTCTCAGCAGTAAAGTGAAATGCTAACATCCTGAAATGTGTAGCTGTGCAGCCTTGATGCATTATAGCTATTATTAACAATGTTGTATTGTTTTCACCATTATCTATTCTGATTGTGTTGTGGTTGTCCATGTGACACATGGTTGATGGGTGTAGTAGTGTCAGCAGGCCTTCTACAGTGGACACTGGTAAGTGTAGTGGGTGGTACACATGGCATGGCTGGGTACAACACACAGAGCCTTTGGTTTTGATGCAGTACAGATACAAGACTGTACACATAAAGGTATGTTCCCATGCAGGTAACACATCTGTTGCCCATGTAATCCTACCAAGACAGGATAGGCACAACCACACATTGGTATATATGCAGTCTGCTATTTGAATGACATTAAACATGCCAACAGGAGGGTGTATATCCCTTTCCCTACTCTACTGCGATCTTCACCTCAGTAACATAGGTGTGTCACTGCTGATAGCATAGCCCTAACCTTAGGAGGGTGTGAGGTGCTCTACTACTGCGAATGGTGTAAACAACAACTACTCAACCTGATAACATACACTGTACAGTATTACAGACAGCTATGTGGGGGGATAAACACAACAGTAACTGCAATGATGGTGGATGTGTCCCCAACAGCCACACCCAGTGAGTTATAGCAACCCCAGTATTACTGCACACCTCTACAGTGTGGAGGAAGGCATTAACATATCTACAACCTGTGAAGGACTGTATGTCCATGGGATGGCACCTATGGAATGTTGGCATTTGCCTAGCAATCCTGGGGAAACATATTCTGTGAACGGAGGTAGATCCCTTAACATCTACACACATTCCTACATGTGGGATGGTGTAGAAAAGCCTGCTATGATCTTCATAGACTGTGTGAACCTCCTAACCCTCATCTACAACTGTCATGACTGCTTCAAGGAGGTACATGAGGTTTAGGTGGCATTCTCTGCCTTTGGCAAACCCAACGTTGGTGGAGTCTAGGGTTTTAAGATTACCAGTGACATTGGCCATGGGTTCAGTGTTATGTTCCATGTCCCTGCAGATCAGGCTCATCAGGCTACTGGGTGGTAGTTCCCAGCTGACATGGTGGAACACCCTTTGTGGAGTGGGATGACTGTTGCTGTGTGCCATTCAGTAAGCAGAAACCCTGAGTTGAGTCTATGATTGAACACAGAATTTAGGTAGGGTGCTGGTTTGTTCTGTAGTATGTGTAGAACACAGCCTGTGTTGGTTTCTGGTCCCATGGATGCTGTGTTACTGGCTTTGGAGAGTGTGGTTCTTACCTGTGCATCCGTAATTACAGTAATCCTGCATCAGTCTGGTGCACAGATGGGCCATGTAGAGAGAGGGGTCATGTGTGCAATGAACCCATCTGCCTGGATGTCAGCATTATTTGTTGCTTCTTCTATCTAATACTGCAATTTTGCTGTAACTCAGAGCAGATGTGAGTATTGCTATTGAGATCCCTGATTTAGCTATACACTGCTTTGTGGTTGTCCTTGGCAACAGTGATGAATCCGTCAGGTGTAGACCTGTTGGATCATATAAGGGATCCCAGCTACTTATTGAGCCTGCCCAGGGGGTTCCCCCAAGCATGATGCTTCACTTGACTGTACTGCATGAGATGTTACTGATGCCAAGCTGACATCATACAGGTGAGATGGAGTCCTGTTAACATGTAGTGCCCTTGTCATGTAAGGTCCTGGTTATGGGATCTGCAACAGCTGGTAGTGTATTGCAGCCAGACATGTTTGACTGTGGGAGGGGGAATACCTATTCATACCAGACGTATGTTGTTTGGGCCTCTCAAACCCATAAATGGTGCATGTGGACATATATGTTTTTGTTATCTTCCCAATGTCATCTATAGATGTATGTCTGTATATACCTATATATATATATATATATATATATATATATATATATATATATATATATATATATATATATATATATATATATATATATATATATATATATATATATATATATATATATATATATTGCTGTATATATGTGGACATATGGATGTAGGGGTCTACCTGAGATGGTCGACAAGCCATTTGATCGACTTTTATTTGGTTGACAATTCATTTGGTCAACAGGCAGATTTGCCCCCCTCCCCAATGTTGTGCAACCCTGGAGTTGATATATATAGTTAGCGGGGGTGTGGGGGGCACAGCCCCCCACATAAAACTGTTTGTCAACCAAATGAACTGTCGACCAAATGAAAGTCGATCATTTGGCCTGTCGACCATGTGATAGGGATCCGGATGTAGACATATATAGCTATAGATGTATGCGTATCTATGTATACATGTTTATACTGATATATATATGTATATATTTCTATATCTATAGCTACATATATAAATATGTTATATCCATTTAGATATTAATATATATATATATATACACACACATACATCTACATGTTGAAATACATTCCCTGTAGTGTTGAATACCTGTCCTGGATGATATGTTTGTGAAAACATCATGATTATGCATATCTGCCATGGCTTAGTGGTAAATCACTTTGTCTGTGGTATGCAGGATCCTGGGCTTGATCCTTGCAGGAGCTGTTTATTTTGTTGCTGAGCAGAACACTGCCTGCTGGATACAGACTGATTAAGGCACTTTTAAGCAGTTATAAGTGAGTTTGCGCGGGTTTGCACAGAAGTATGCACTGCTAACTTCTGGTTACAGTGTCTTACACTCATTTAGCTTCTAAATTGCTTAACCTGTGTAGCAGTGCTTATTCCCACATAAACTCGTTTACAACTGCTCAAAGGTGCCTTAATCACTCTGAATCCAACAAGCCATGTTGTGCCCAGCAGCAAAATAAACAGCTCCTACAAGGCTCAAATTCAGGACCCTGCACACCATAGACAAAGTGATTTACCCTAAGCCATGCCAGTTACAAATAAATCTGATGTTTTCAGAAACATATCATCCAGTCCAGTCATGCAACATTACAGAGAATGTATACCATCATCTAGATGTATGTGTGTGTAAATATATTAATATCTAAACAGAAACAACATATCTATATGTGTATGTATATATATATATATATATATATATATATATATATATATATATATATATATATATATAAATATATATATATATAAATTTCTAAAACTATATAGATATATATTAATACATATGAACACATATACATGCAAATGCCTACATCGACACATATATGTGTTTACACCTATATGTCTACATATACACAGCAAGTTACATATGTGTACGCAGATATACATCCATGTAGGTATATACAGACATAGTTATATATATGTAAGCAGATATATGTATATATATATATATATATATATATATATATATATATATATATATATATATATATATCGGTATATATGGCCATACATCTGTAGATACCAATGGCAGATTAACAAACACACATATGTCCACATGCACCATTAATGGGGTTGAGAGGCTCCACACACACTATACGTCTTGTACAAATAGGCATTCCCCCCATAGCCAAACTCGTCCGAGTGTTTTAGATCCTATAACAAGGACCTGACACGACATGGGCACAAGATGTTAACAGTACTACATCCCACCTGTATGATGTCAGGCTGGTATTGGTGACATATCATGCAGTACAGTTTATTTCCATAGGAAATGTAAAATGTGGAAGCCATTAACATCCCCAGGATACAGCTACACAGACACAGATATGCAGATACATATTTACATATGTATATATATATATATATATATATATATATATATATATATAGATGGGTGTACTATCAATATCTCAAAATAAAACAAAAAAAAGGTACGAAACAGCAAAGTGTTGTACCAAAACTGCACCTAAACGAACGGCCCTAATGTTGAAAAACAGCCGTTAATGTCGAAAATGTCAACGACATTTTACGGCATTAATAAAATATCACCCTTACCACAACTCCCTAATCCCTACACCTAATCTCCCGTGTATGCACAGGGGCAAGCCCCCCTGCACCCCCCACACCCCCCTAACATTATTCCAACTCCGAGATCGCACTACAGTGAGGATAGAGATGTATTTCCCTAACCGCACTGTACCACAATCCCTTTACATGAGTGAATGCTATATTTGCAAATGCACAGTCCATTCGCAAATATACCATTCGCTCATGTAACCTGCCCACATCTGTTGTTCGAATACTTCATAGCTGTGGAACTGCACGGCAAAATTTTAATGGCAAACCATATGGATATACATGTGACTACACATGTACATGCAGATATATGTAAGATACATATGTAGAAGGTGCACACAATATGGAACAGCAACTATGCCTACAGTTAACACCTGAACAACTGGACACTGTATGGGCCACCCATACAAATGACAATCGTTGTCTGCAACATATACCCACAGAGAGGCAGGTCATAGGGAAAACACCACGCACAGGTTTGCAGAAATGGAATACCTTTCATTGCATACTATTACACTTCTATATGCCATGTCATATAGCTGTTCAGACACTGACATCCGTATAAACAGAGGAATGCAACTGTGAAACAGTTATACTAATACAGTAGTCTGGAAAGGTTCACAACTGTTGCAGTCCAGGCCAAGCCCTTCAAATTGTACAATAGTGAGGGCAGACTGGGCCACAGGATACCAAACGATCAACAGTATGTAATGCAGGTGTATAGTTCAGCAGTCTGTATCTACACTCTACACAAAATTACTAGGTGGTAAAGATGTCATGTGACCAAATGGGTTGTAAATGTTACATAACAAGGCATAACTGACACCATCACATGCACACTGATAAACAGAACAGTCTGTATGGCAGGAGGCAGTAGGCTTGCATTAACCCAATATAATTAAGTAATGTAAATATAGGTGAAGTATACAGTACATCCAGATACCTTAAAGCAGCTTACACCTGATACCCCCACATATTTTAACAGCCTAGGTAATTTATGGTGCTTCCCCCCCAGACTCAATAATGCAGGGCCATATGCTACTGTTACATACACTGGTCTCTGGAGTGCATAAGAGCACACATGTATTGTGTAGGTGACACCCACACATATATGGCCCCAGCCCCAATGTATGTGTGAGGGATACAACAGAAGTGGACTGATGGCAGCAATGGCAGTGTGATATACTCACAGCCCACTACAGAACAACTCACGACACCATGTCATATGTGCAAAGCTTGATATGTAGGTGGAGGACAGAGGCTGGAACACAGGCACAAATGTGGAGAACTGTTGCCATACACTAAGCAAGTTGCTGGTGTAACAGGATAGTCTGCAAAATAGCCTTAGTCAGGGAATTGAGGTTAGAAACAGCCATGTACTGATGGCACTCAACACACACACTGCCAGTAAAATATCTGACACAGGACCTGTGTGGTGGACAGACAACATATGACAGGCACACCTCTGATCACTAAGAGGACAGGCCCACAGTTGAGAGCTATGCAGACAGACTGCATTCCAAGGTAAAGTAGTATGTACACACATACACACACCCTGTAACACCAGTACTATACAAAGCATAACACAACTCTACTCACATTCTGTCTGTAGTTCCTGAACCTCCTACAAATATGTAGCTGCCCTAAGTGTGCGTTTCTCCTGTAAGAGGTATTGCTACCTGCTGTCTGTAACACTGATGCCCACACACACAGGAAAAACTGTAAAAACATCCACAGAATGTCCAGGTTATGTTATCAAATATAACCCCTACTGTACATAACATGTGTAGCGGTCTGATATCTCACTGGCTTGTTATCAGATATGATGACACTAATTATGGTGTAGAGCACATATGCACCACTTCATGCACAACATATGTACAAAGGTTGACAGAGGTGTGGCTGGAAGCACATACACAGGGCCAGTAATGACATGTTGCTGTGATAACCTCATACATTTACTGTTGTAACAGGGTTTGTTGCAACATATGTCCTATGAGGGATAAGAAGCCAGTAACTGTCATGGCTTTCACCATCTACAGACTGCAATCCTCACACTACCTTCTGCAGTCCACAGATAGATGCTCCATTGGTAACCCATGAAACCAAAGGCACAACATACTGCCCTGTCTGCAGATGACCCTGCAGATGGGGATTCCACATAAACATGGAACTGACATGGCAGGTATGGAGACACGTAGGACAGTCATATCCACACACACACACACACTGTTAAACCAACAGTACTCCAAATGCAGTATAGCAGCACTTACAGTCTGTAGTCAGGTCAGGCACATCCCCCTCCTGTGTGTTGCCCTGTTTCCACAGTGTATGTTGTTAGAGGTAAATCCCCAATCTATCTGAGATGCTGTTTGCCAAACAGATCTAGTTCCTGCTCACAGTGAATGAAAAGGGCCAACACCAACATGATGTTCCTAGATATTGGAGTGTGTTTCCATGCAATTGGCTATGGGAATGTTACCACAGCTGTTCCACATGCAATCACCTAGGGGAGGGTTGCAATTCATTGAGAGGCCATCAGCTGATCACAAGCATCAATTAAAATACACATGCTGCTGCCAAGCAAAGCAGGTGTAGGTTTCCACATCCATCAGAGAGGGAGTGGGAGAGGCAGACAGAGGCAAAGACAAAGCAGGGAGTGGTGAGAGAGTAAAATCTAAGCATGTCTGTGTCACACACCTATCAGCACAGGCTATTAAACCCCTGATGACTATGTAGTGCTATCACAGTTTGATGCATTTATTGGATGTGCCACATGGGTTACCTGTTGTGGAGCCCTCAGAACATATATGTGATGGTGACTGACATCTGCAACAGGGATACGGTAGCTATATGGTAGGTGACGTACACGTGCTTGTCCGCATGTACTGGTGCCAGCATCAACCCAGCCACACTCTCACAGGGACGCAGACACATTGACACACTTGGCAGGGCCAGTATTACAACTCATCAGTAGTGGGATTGCCACACCACGTCACTGTGCAGGTATCACATGCACCACACAGGTTATACAGGGGTTGTATGGGCAAATGGTATGGGGAGGTGTCTGACATCAGACAGCATGCTTCAGTATGCCCATGGGGGTTGTAGGGATTGTGGATGTGAACATACGGACCGTACAACACACACACAAACACTCAGGGTGCCAGTATTGACATGCATGGGTGCATGTCTGTATGGGTGTGTTGTGGTTGACTGTGCCAGATGGCTGTACAAGGCTAGCCAATGGGTATACCTTGGCATCAGGCCACATGACAATGGTCTGCATTGTGGCTCAGGGCTGTATTGTCTGCATTTGCCCACACAGGTGGGTATTGTATCCCCCATCCAGTCACCTGGGTGACTATTGTGTGTGGCCAATGATGTGCATTGCTTGCCATGTATGTGTTACTTAGTGCATGAAATGGACGGTGTCTGGGATGTGCACACCTCCCACATGCATGTGCCTGGGGTGTCTGTCCCATGTTGTGAACACAGACTATCATCAGACATGTCAGTCTTGCCCACCTGTGGCGGGAACTGGTATTGGGCATCAGGTTTACCCTGCACCTACATTGATAGTATGATAAAGGCATTCCCTGGTGTCAGTGGCATCTGCCAATACAGGGTATGTTGTCAGGCATGGTATGTCCTTTCTGGGTCACATGTGATGGCACCACAGGTGTTTTAGGTGTCCATTGGGGAACATGGGGAAGGTGCACTGTCTGCATGTACATGCATATTGGACAGATGGACAGGGTGCCATGCCCTCTATAGCCCACAGCTATCACCCCATAGTTACTGTCAGTGGCCAATATGCAGTGTACTACTCACATATTGGCTGTTGCCTAGGCATGTGGGTGCGTATGAGACATGGGTTGAGAGTGTGCTCTGGGTAATACTGGGGTTGCTAACTGTGATTGCCTGGCCTTGATCTCACATGTATGGGTATGGCTTTGCACACCAGCCTCTCAGCTATTTTACATCTGTTATCCCTGTATGGTGGGCATTGTGATATATAGGAGGACCACCATATAAGAAATATGCAAAACCCGCTCCACATTGGCCACAGGTGTCACACACTCACAACCACCTCCACACAGGATACGTGTTAAACACAGGATATGTCTTACACACACACACACACACACACACACACACATGTCATGTCTGGGAGTAGAATCCCTACCTAACTAGTTTATTACACTACAGCACTACGCGCCACGGAGATTACTGGAGTACGCCTTCCCCAAAGGTGTATATCACATTGGATGACATCAGCAGGATTGCCAATGTAGGACATTCAAATTGTAGTGAGTGTGACTATCCTAAAATACATTGCTCCCTACACAGACAGTGACACATACACAAAAGATCCACAACCGACATGTGTGGGTATAGAACCCCTAACATAGATCTCTATATCACACTACAGCATGGAGTTGTTATAGGATGCACCACAGGGATTACTAGGAAGCCCCTTCCCCAAAGGTGTATTTCACAATGAATTACATCAGCAGGATTGCCAAAGTAGGCCATTTGAAATGTACTGTGTGTGACTAGCCTAAAATGCAGTGCTCCCTACACAGACAGTGACCCACACACAAAATATCCACAACTGATATGTGTGGGTATAGAACTCCTAGCAGAGGTCTATATCACACTAGAACATGGAATTGTTATAGGATGCACCACAGGGATTACTAGGGAACTTCTTCCCCAAAGGTGTATTTCACAATGAATGACATCAGCAGGATTGCCAAAGTAGGCCATTTGAAACATATTGTGTGTGATTAGCCTATAACACATTGCTCCATACACAGACATTGAAACACACACAAAGCATCCAGAACTGCCATGGGTGGGGATGGAACCCTACCACAGTTCTACATCACATTATAGCAGTACACAGTTACAGGAAGTGCTACAGAGATTACCGGGCTACAACCTTCCCAGAGGTGTATTTATAGGTGGGTGACATTAGCAGCCTTGCCAAAGATGAGTATATGAATTGTAAGGCCTGTGAGTATCCTAAAAAGCATTGCTCTCTACACAGTCTACAAGTAGGCCATTTGAAACATATTGTGTGTGATTAGCCTATAACACATTGCTCAATACACAGACATTGAAACACACACAAAGCATCCAGAACTGCCATGGGTGGGGATGGAACCCTACCACAGTTCTACATCACATTATAGCAGTACACAGTTACAGGAAGTGCTACAGAGATTACCGGGCTACAACCTTCCCAGAGGTGTATTTATAGGTGGGTGACATCAGCAGCCTTGCCAAAGATGAGTATATGAATTGTAAGGCCTGTGAGTACCCTAAAAAGCATTTCTCTCTACACAGTCAGACATGCACACAAACTCACACACACATTTGCTAAGTCTGGGGTTAGAACTCCTACATAACTACTTTATCACACCACAGCAGTACGCAGTTACAGGACACCCTACAGAGCTTACTGGGCTACAACCTTCCCAGAGGTTTATTTCTAGGTGCATGACATCAGCAGCCTTACCAAAGTTGAGTATATGAATTGTAAGGAGTGTGAGTACCCTAAAAAGCATTGTTCCTTACACATTCAGAGATAGACAGACAGACAGACACACACACACACAGACTCACACAGTTATCAAGTCTGGGGTTAGAACACCTACCTAACTACTTTATCATACTACAGCAGTACACAGTTACAGGATGCGCTACAGAAATTACTGGGCTACAACCATCCCAGAGGTGTATTTCTAGGTGGGTGACATCAGCAGCCTTGCCAAAGTTGAGTATATGAATTGTAAGGAGTGCGAGTACCCTAAAAAGCATTGCTCTCTACACAGTAAGAGACAGGCAGACAAGCACACAGACACAATTGCTAAGTCTGGGGTTAGAACTCCTACCTAATTCGTTTATCACACTACAGCAGCACACAGTTATGGGACACACCACATAGATTACTGAGCTACAGCTCTCCCAAAGGTGTATGTCACATTGGATGATCTCAGCAGGCTTGTCATAGTAGGGCTATGGTGAGGCCATTCTGTGCATGGGCCATAACCCATTCATCTACAGGTTGACACGCCACATGTGGGCACACACGGGGTCATATGTCACAGGTACGTGTATACAGCTGCTAGATGACTACTTCCTTGTACAATCATGTTGCACAGCTGGCATGTGCACCACATAGTCTGTAATGCTGACAGATACTGGTGGCTAGTATCTGCAGTGAGTGACATCTGCACCTCATGTGTTTGGGGCCCTTTGGCTGTGTGCTGGATGGCTCCTTGTCACAGTCACCCTCTTCCACACATCTATATCCGTCTACCTTTGGCTTATTATAGTGTGTTGTCCTGACATATCTGTCTGTATTCCTATCCACTGTGTGTGCAAGGCATGAGTGGTGCATACTGACGAGTGTTTGCACTAACAACTGCAACTGGCAGATACGTCTGGTCCACTGGTGTTTGCAGTCATGGCCTTCATGTGTTTACGTGTGTGAGCATGCCCAGTGTGACCTTTCAGTATGTTGTTGACTGACATTGCCTTCATTTCTCTGTGTGTGTAAGCATGCCCTGTATGGCCATCTGTATTGAATGTGTGGATCATGTCCAGGTAGTTTGTGCTGCAGTGCTGACCTTTGTGTTGTACACCGATAGATAACATGCTGTCTCTGCAGGGTATCCATCGATCATTTGGCTTTGACTGTTACTACATTTCAACATAACAGGGGGGTACACCTGACTATTTCTACATTTCTACACAGAGTTGGGGGGGCACACCTGACTGTTATTACATTACTATGTAGGATGTGGGGGGCACACATGACACTTGTACACATTTGCTATGACTGTACTGGTAGGTCAGGTACTCCATTTCCTTCTGTATTGCTAACTATCATGCTGACTAGAGGCATACCAGTGTACTACAGATTGGTTGCCCTACATATTATTGTCTGACTTCCTACCCTTCAGAACTAACATCCCACTGCCTGCCCTGCTGTGGTCTGTCTGTGTAGGCCGGGGGGGGTAACCATAGCCATCATTCTGGGGCCGTGGCACAGGCTCTGTTTGGGTTTGGCAACACCTGTTCTGCTGGCTGCGACTGTTGTTGGGTATGAGAACTGTCCTGACTGGCATATGTGGGTCATATGGACACACATGTCACTCAGCACATTTCCTGCAGTGGGTTTTGTCACCCTGTGTAGATGTCAGGGTGCCACTATGGGTGTCTACGTTCTGCTACCATAACATTCAGCAACCCAGTTCCCTTGCATGCTCACATCCATACCATAGCTACAGGTAACAACACATTCTACTCCATTTGGAAATTGGTAGGTTGATTGACTTACCTTGAGGGTGTGCCATTCTTGTGGATGGTGCTGGAGGGCTGCCTATGTCAGATGCACATAGTACACTCCCTATACATAGTTGAGCACAGGTAGTGTCATGTTTGGCATCCCTTTTACTGTATGTGTGAGTCAGAGAGAGGTGTCATTCCCTGGGTCCCTACTGTGTCAGTGCATGTGCTATGTGTTGCCTCTTTGCCAAGGCCAGGGCATACTGGGCACGCCTCCTTCTGCCTACTGGGGCAGGCTCAGGATGTTCCTCCTCTGGGTCACTCTGTGCCTGTGCAGGCCTTGGCATTGGTGGGAGGCTGTATGGCCCTGTCCCATGCTGTTCCTGCTGCAGCTGTTTCCGCAGGATCATATTGTGTAGTATAGCACATACCATAACAATTTGGGTACATGTAGCTGGTGAACACTGCAAGGCTCCACCAGATGTGTCCGGACACTGGAACCGTGACCTGAGCATCCCAAACACATGCTCTATTATATGTCTGGTCTGTGCGTGTGCCTCATTATGGCATTCCTGTTCAGGTGTATGTGCATTTCTGATGGGTGTCATCAGCCACAGCTCCAGTGTGTACCCAGCATCCCCCACTAGGTGACCGTAGGGGATGTCCCCATTGGCAAATCTCTGGTGCAGCTGCATCAGATGTTATATGTGGGAATTGTCATAGCTTCCAGGGCAGCCAGCACACACATTCATTATAATGCCCTAGGCATCACATACTATCTGGCAGTTGATGGAGGGGATGCCCCTGCAGTTGATGTAGGCCCTGCCCTGCTCACCAGGTGGTGCTTTGATGCATATGTGCATGCAGTCTATAGCACCCACTACCCAGGGTATTCTGCTATTTGGTGGAAGAGACGCATATTGCTGGTCAACACCTCATGGGTGTTGAGGAAATATATGTGCTAAACTGCCATGTGCTGACATGGCATCCAGGAACTGATGGAATACTCTGGATGCTGATGCCTGTGAGATCCCCATGATATCCCTATTTGTGCTTTGGGAGGTACCTGTGGCTAGTATATCTAGGCCTACACATACCTTGGTATCCACTGAGATGGGTTCCTCTCAGTCAGTTTGGTGTGTCAGGTGTGGCCGGCACAGCTCAACTATTTGTTATAGGAGGTCTCTGTCCACCCTATAGCGCTCCACTATCTCCAGCTCATGTAGCCCCTGGTAGGTTACCCTGGGTCTGTGCACTCTTCACCGTCGCCTCACTGTGGGTTGTTTGGCAGCATTCACATCCTCACCACCCTCAGCCTCTTGCACATGTTGTTCTATGTTGCCTGCTGTAGCCCTTCTCATTTTGTAGGTTTGTTTGTTAAATGTTCCCTGCTTGTATATACCAGTGGTGGAGAGTGTGGGAAAAACCAGAGGGGTAGGTGTTTTCTTAGTCTATAGTAGTGTTCTCGACTGGGATGGTCTGTTGCCTGTGTAATTGACTGATTCTGATACATTTCATCTACCGGCTAAGCTAGTTCTCCTTGATTACCTTCCTACTGCTGTTTTCCCTTCCCATTGCCTTCCTGTTTAAGCCCGGGGGTACGCTGCACAAACAGAGTGCTCAAGTGTGCACACTGCTGCTATTTCCTGGTTTAACTTCTTTTTCTTCCTGTGAAACCTGGTGCACCGCACGCACACCAGCTTATGCTTTGTAAAGAGTGCTAGGAGGTTTAGACACACCCCCTAGCTTAGCTGTACAAAGCTAGGAGCAAACCCGAGCCACAGGGCTCCAATCCGCTTACAGTATGCCTGACACACACCCCCATGATGTCACCTACCTCTTATGTTTGCATCTAGCTATTCATACTCCTACACTGTTAGGACCTGACTCACATGCTGGCAAAAACTGGGATTCACTATCCTTCCCCTCATTTGCATAGGATTGCCTGCTAATGCATAGTTACATGTCTCACACTGAGCCTCCCTCCTTAGCAACCACTACTCACTGGCCAGGTTGTCTTTTGCCTGCCATTGACTTGCATGGCAGAATACTGATTTTAGTTAGAATGCTTATTTTAGGTTTATTTTGTTATTTTCCCCCCAATCCCGTTTGCGAGCCACTGCCCTATGCTTAAACAGCCGAGATCGGCAAAAAAATAAATAAATAAAAGTTTATTTTTTCATTTTTTGTATTGTTTGCAATGCCAATGGCCTTATACTAGGCCATTGGCATGCTTCCTCAATGATATGTAGCCTTTTATTGGAGCTGTCATAGCTACGTTTTGGATTTTGCAGAAATGTACTCTGTTACTAACCGAGTACATTTCTGCAGATTGCACTAGTCTTGCACGGACTGCTGCAAGCTTCCTGGATTGCAAAATCACCTCATTTTTCATGGATTTCACCAGCAAATGGGGTAATTTGCATACCAGGGCTTAGCCCGTGCAAGATTAGTGCGGGAGCTTTCATGCACGCCCCTGCAGGCTGTTCCTGAATCGCACGGCAGATATATTGCCTGCGTGGGCTCCTGCACCAATCTTGCACTCCGTGCAAGCTTTTGTGAATCTGGGGGAGGGTTTTTAGTCCTTAGTAACAGCCAGCAAACTCATTTAATGTCTCTATTAAGGCGCTAGGTTTCATATTCACCAAACACTGAACACTGAACATTAAAGATTAGTGTTGTACACTGATAAACAAATGCAAATAAAATACATTTCTCGGCAAATTTCCCATTCTAGTCATTGATAATTGGCACTAAATGCTAATAAAATCATAAAAATATCTTACGTTAAATGAAATACATTTTTCATTTCCTTTCAGAGGCCACTTCCTGTTTTCATCTTAATGATCTAAATCAGTCTCACCAGTAAGATCAATGAATGCCACATTCGGACTATTGTTTCTCCCTACTGTTTTAGCTACTTCAGTGCACATTATAGAAGAAACAAAAAAATGCAAGCATTTTTGAAAAGCGTATTTTAATACTATTTGTGATTCACCCCACAAAATCATATTTAGGTAGTATTAAAGCATTATGTTGTTTCTACTACTAGTGTTATTTCCAGCTTACCAAATCTCTATTTTGAATTCTTTATTTATATATGAAATTCTTTAACATTTGCAGAGACTGTATTTTCTTTGGTAAATTTGTACTCTGGAAAAGAAACAAACCACTTTGTTCCTTTCATGTGCCTTACACAACTTCTCAGTAATACCTTTCCCATTTTCGTCTCAAGTTTGCATTTATTCCACCAATTACTGGTCCATATTGATTCCACCAATTACTGGTTCTGATTATGGTTAAAGAGCTTTATTCTACCACCAGGACTTGAGTATTACTGTAAACCCCACCATTAAACAAAGTTCATAAGCCAATCCCATTTTATGTGGCATACATCGTAGGTGAGACCCCTGTGATCTCCTTTCCTGCAAGCCTTCAGCTGCGTGCCTCATTACATTTAATATAAAACTGAAATGAACAAATTTGCAGGCTTTGTAATACTGCTGATAATTATGTTTAGGGTATAACACTAGTACTACACTTATAAATAATGTTGCCACTTTTTCATCTGTATGTTTATGTTCTAGCATTAGAAATGCTGTCCTTTACAGACAAGAATCTCCCTAGAGCATGAATGACTATGTTTAGTTGGGCTATCCTTGTCATTTAAATTTTCATTCCTACTGAAATATATTATATTCTGCTTTTGTAAAAAGTTAATGCAGTTCATAATTTGTGTGTTGTGTTCCTCTTTGCATAACAATATATCAGGAAAATAGAGAAAATACACATATCTAGAATACTTGCATCTTGTATTTGATAACGCCAACATCCATATCATATTTTACCCTAAAGATTTGTTCTGGTTTGCATTAAGCTTCCATCTGGGTAACTGGTCTACTTAAAAAAAGGAATACCTTACTTTACTTTAGCTGGAAATTTACTGCTAAACTTATGGCACCCTGGATTTCCTATCTGACTAGAAAATTATGATTTTTTTAAAAATGGGCTATTTCATATCTTAAAATGATTCTTTGAAGGCAAACTTCTTTACCATTCCCACTGGTAACTCCTCCTGTACCATGGTTTGCGATACTGTATGTTGTATTCTGAAACAAGATCGACAACTCCTGTCTCCCAGCTTTTCACTGTCTTGAAGATAAAATAAGTTTTAAAACAGTGAGATCAGCCTTTCAGAGTTCTGAAGAAGAGATGAGTAGACAGTCCCTGTAAATTCCTGAAGTGTCCTAACTGTGACACCCTAAAAGGACAGCACAGCATAGGCAGTGGTATAGATTAGTGCAATACATTTACTCCTAAAGCAAAACATTTTCTGAAAAAAGTAGTTTTTTCATAGTAAAGACTGACAATTTCCATCAAAGTTTAATGACTGCATCCTTATACAGATTACGAGCAAATACCAACGGCTAACTGATTTCAGTTTTTACAAGCAGCAAAATATACAAACTGGCAGGAAGCAACTATCTCAGGAGGAATCCCATCCACACCATTTAGCTCATTGGTTTTGTGTGCCATTCCACAAGTTCATTTGTACATGTGCACTTCCTTATATTTGTTTCTATGTGCATCTCCCTCTCTCTCTCTCTCTCTATATATATATATATATATATATATATGAGTGCAGGCCCAAGACAGTCAAACTCAATGCAGTTTTGAAAACAAGCAGTTATCAATGCCAGATGTGAACTAGCCACTAAAGTTAGATGTTAACTGGCCACCAAAGTGAGTTACAGACAACTAAATTATAAGTACTGTAATAAAATGATGAGAAATCTCAAAATTAGAAGACTTAGGTTTGCTAAAGTAAGGATGCTTCATAACTTTTTTGCTATGTTGATTTCCCTCCCATCTACCTCAGGCCTCTTGGCACCTTGCCAAGTGCCCATTATTCTATATGTTAGAGGAATAGATTCATTATTCAACAATTGTCCCATTTATGGAACAAATTACCCCTGTTTGTTACACAGAATGACACTATTTCCTTTTTCAAAATTAACCTTTATGATTAAGATAGTAGATGGGTGCAACCAAGCTCATCCGTGGCCTAACATGTTTTCTCCTTTTGGAGGGAGAGTACGGTTTATAGGTGTATCTGGTAAGGTGAGCATGGTCTTCAGACTTGTCTTGTAGTTCTTTTGATCCCCTATATATATATATATATATATATATATATATATATATATATATGTGGGAGGACAAGAAATGAGCCATCGTGTTCAGGATAAGCAGACTTTTTATGTAATGCCTTGTTCTCCTACACATTTTCAAAATGTGAAACTTATATATTGAGTTAGGCACATGCAAGTTGAAGCACAAGTGCTTACTGTAGATTCACTTCCAGTTGGTTTTACACAGCTCACTCTTTCCTGACACCCAGATCTCCACGTATGGGCAGCACTGTGTCACTGGGACCCCAAACCATCCATCTGAGAAAGAAAGGCTAACTATGTTGCTCCAACCTCTTCCCCAAAAAAAACGATCTGGCATTTATGTCATAATTTGAACCTTTGAGTCTTTATGGAGGGCAGGTGATTTACCCCTTACTATCAGGCATATCTGGTATCTCATACGTTAGTTTGTTTTCCATGTTTTGGAATGAAGCAGGTAGTACACATTTGCAATGCCCTTGAACCTTAAAAAAGTGTCAAACAGCATATAAATATTTGTTTCAGCAATGCAAATGCATTTATTTTCTTTAGGATATTAAAAGACATTCTATCTGGCACATGAAAGGACAGCTTTTATATTTATGAGATATTTTGAACAAACTGAAATATAGTAAGTTATAGGTCATTCATTTACTTGTTTATTCATTTCCTGATGCCTACCATACCCAATAAATAATCACTGGGGAGTGGATCCTGTACAGGTGCTCATTGACTACAGGTCAGAAAAAACCTGGCAAATTCATTATGACGTTATAACTTTGACAACTGCATTTTGGATAGTAATTTTCATGAACTACAGCACTGTTTTATAATTACACCACATAAAGATTGATTTCATAGTTATGTTGAAGAATAAATTCAAAGCTAATAAAGTGAATAAGATAAAAATATTTATTATTATTACACTGAAAACCACCATATCATGGACCAGCAGTGAAATGCATGGGCAGCCTTTTTTCCATTTACTTTCTTGGGTCAGAAACTGACAAGATATTCCAGAGGGCTGAAATAAAATGAACCTACGGATCTAAATATGGGGTAAAAGTTATGGTGTCTATGTCATGTACGAATTTTAGTGATGATGATGATGATAACTATGATATTTTTTTAATTCTATTTCATGTCCAAGGAGCAGAAATTATTATTTTCGTAACTTCTGACCTGTGGAGTGGCTGACAATAGGAAGCAGATATTCCCCAGTCACTTGCTGTGTGTTTGGATTGCAGTAGGGGACACACAGTAGTGGAATACATGCGAAGAGGTAACAGTGACATTTAGTCCGAGATACCTCCAAAATGATCTTCTAGGAGTGTTCATGAATATATGATTGGAAATGGAAAATGAAGTGCACCCAGATCAGCAACTGATTGTACAGGTAATCAGATTTAAATTGGTATATGTGATCACCATCCCTGGTAAGGCACACATTGGAATGGATAAATTGGCATATGTGATCACCATCCCTGGTAAGGCACACATTGGAATGGATAAATTGTCATATGTGATTACCATCCCTGGTAAGACACACATTGGAATGGATAAATTGGCATATGTGATTACCATCCCTGGTAAGGCACACATTGGAATGGATAAATTGGCATATGTGATTACCATCCCTGGTAAGGCACACATTGGAATGGATAAATTGGCATATGTGATGGTAATGCACACATTGGAATGGATAAATTGGCATATATGATCACCATCCCTAGTAAGGCACACATTGGAATGGATAAATTGGTATATGTGATCACCATCCCTGGTAAGGCACACATTGGAATGGATAACTTGGCATATGTGATCACCATCCCTGGAAAGGCACACATTGGAATGGATAAATTGGCATATGTGATCACCATCCCTGGTAAGGCACACATTGGAATGGATAAATTGGCATATGTGATCACCATCCCTGGTAAGGCACACATTGGAATGGATCTGTGTATAACCACAGGCTTGCAGAACAGGCAAAAAAATAACTCACAGAATTAGGGACCAGCAGTCTCAAAAGAAGAAAGAAAAAAAGTGAATTATGTAGTGAGCAATCTGATCAGTGAGTGGCTGCAGTTACTAGTCCATGCCAAAACTTCCTGTGTTCATTACTTAGTTCAGCTGTAACACCCACATGCCTGCATCTTATTCTCTGCACCAGCTGTTCTCTGTCCATTACGGGTGGGCATGCACTGTTCTCTCCTCATTACAGGTGAGTATGCAAACTTGCTGACAGCAGAAGGCTCTGGTTTGTTAATTCAGCCCTGGTGCTTTTGCAACTGTTCCTTCCTACTCCTGTGCTATAATTTGCTTGCTCTTTACTAGGCAGCATTGGGCCCCTCTGAGCATGTACAATGTACTCATTTAGCAGACAATACATTGCAAGTGCATACCACCTTTTCTGTGAAGTACAATTTCCTATGTTTGTCTTGAGCTTTTCCCCTCTTTCTTCCTGAACTGTTTCCTTCTCTCACTTTGCTCTCCATCTTGTGCTTCACCTATCCAATTTACCCTAACAATGCTATCAGTTTGCTTCCACTTGAAAACTACCCAGCTCAAATCATAAAAGTTCATCAAAGAACGTTGATATTTTACAGGCTCAAATATACATTAAGAACACATAAGGTTGAGTGCTCTACAATATGAACAAATAGACCAACTGAAGCAAATGTTATTTTGCAAAAGTGCAAGCCCCCTGCATCCCTCATGTAGTTTGTGTTGTCCCTCACTCTTCCTTGCTTTAGCATCCCCATTCCAAGATGACTGCCCCTTGGAGAAAGCGTAATCACTGTCTTGCTCTTTGTCCTGAACTCTGCAAAATCAAGTACCTGCCACAGAAAAACATACAAGAATTAGTAGTTTGCCAGAGAGTTGCCAGAATCAGAGGGTGAGAAAGTATGTCCCTACTCAAATGCTTGAGAGACTGAAAGAAAAACTGGAGCACTTTAGAAGAGTTGGATAAAACTGGTGATTCTTAGAGAAGACATGGAGGAGCTAACTGCAGAACCAAGAAAGGACAAATGAAGTGCATAGAATTAAAGATGTGTGCTTCTACAATGTGACTGCCATTAACAAACAGGTAAAAAGAGGATGACAAGAGCAAACAGCATCTAACTGCCATCTCCCAAATGTTAATGAGAATGGAGCTGGAATAGTCAAGTAGTCAGAATCTCTTATGCAGAAAATCAATGAAACTGTATCCAGCATTCACACCCCTTTGAAAACACTAGACATAGATTGTATACTGTGGCACAACATCATAGAGTGTGAAATCTATCCTCATTTACAAGAAAGCAGTTCAGTAAAATGAGAAAAATTACACATACTTACCGGACAGTCAAAGTAGCAAAAGTTACATGCAAACATGAAAAAATAAAGAAACCACTTCCATTTTTCTCTATAGTGTCAGAGATCAAATTACTACATCAAGGCAGCTACACCACTTACAAACAATAATAAGCATTTATATGGGCACACCTCTCCCCAATGTGACATCTTTCTTACTTATATATACTAATTCTATGTGAAATACACAATAAAGTCACATAGCTGACAGCCATATACTCAGAGATAGCAATTTTCGATGAAAGCAGCAGTCTATAAATTCAGCATTCTAGGAATCCAACCTACAGAGCAATCATTCAAAGAACCAAACATAAATGTCTTCTTAACACTCACACATAAAAAGGTCCAGTTATCATGATGTAGTATTTTGTGATTCAGAGATGCATTAGCCACAATGAGGAAAGAGCTGATTATCAACTAATTTGCAAGTCTATGAATCACCATTAACTACTGGATTTTCAGATAACCACTTTCCTGTGGTAGTTAGTAGCGGAAATACCACAAGCACACCCACAGTCACTCTCCCACAAACAAACACACAGTAAAACACAAACATACACACACACCATTTGCCCCACACCTCTTCCTGTTGTCAGAATGTCCACAAAGCCTCTTTGTTCCCTGCCCTGGTAATTTAGTGATAATTAGAGTCAGTCCTTACTGCCAGACATTCCGGTTCACACTTCACCTCTTTCATTAAATTGTGTGGTACTCCAAAAGCTGTTGTCCCAGCAGCTTTCAAGGTTTGTAGTCATGATTCTGGATTTCTCAAGAAGTTTTGTGATAGGAGGTTGAGAGATATGTTTCATGTTCCTAGTCCCACTCCGTCATATGTCACAAACTGCTGAATGCATGAGATCCTCTTTAGATGAAAAAACCTGCCGCATTAACTTATTAGTTATCACAGTACATTAATATTCAGTGTTCCTGTGCCAATGGTGCTAGGGGAGGTATAAGGGTACAGGATTATAATCCCTTTTAATGGCCTTTAAAGCACAATATTCAAATTATCCCTGATGTGTTGTGATTCAATGTTTAACATTTTTTATCAAGTACCTTTAAGACACGCTATATAGATTATCCTTGGGTCCTACTGCTCCCTCCATCCAGGCATTAATGAAGAATTTTATCTAGTGTTCCCCCAATCTATGTTACATGTAAATGCTGCTCAGACACAGGTTTGAAGAGTTATCTGTGGGGGTTAGTGGATCCCCCCCCCACTCTGATCCCCAATATTTTTAAGTTTAATTCAAACATGACTTTGAAGAGTTACCCCTGATGGCTAATTCCCCCCAGTGTTGCAGGCTTTGCTGATAAGTCCAGGGATGTGTGGAGGTATGACTGTCATCTCAACCTACCCACCTGCACAAATAAACACACACACACACACACACACACACACACACACACACACACACACATCCCTCTTTCCAGGGCCCCATCACACTCACAGACACACTGTCACCTTCACCCATACACACACGGATAATCTAAATGCTTACTATCTCCCCTATGGCTATCTCCCGGACAGACACACACATTTAGATACACTCAGATATGAATCCCCACACATACACATATGCACACACCACCTAACACTACCTTACCACAAAACTGCCTAGCACCTACCTTTACTATGATGCATAAACACAGCCCAGGAGTTGCCATGCTGATTTACTCATCGCTCGACTACATAACTGCCTTACCATAGGCAGTTCCACAGGGAGAACTGTAAGAAAGGGAAGAATCTAAGTATGGCATGGATTGACTATAAAAAAGCATTTAATAGTATCCCACATTCATGGATAAAAAAGTGCTTAAAAATGTATAAGGTACATCCTACACTGATTGATTGCATTACAGTAACCATGAAACAGTGGCAGACCACTTTGCAATTAAACGATGATAACGGACAGATTATCATCCCAGGGATAAAAATCCAAATGGGGATATTCCAGGGTGACTCCCTGTCACTGTTGTTATTCTGCCTTGCCATTAATCCATTAAGCTGTTAACTTAACAGCTTAGGTCATGGCTATAATTTGGCTTCTAGAAAACAACAAAGTCTAATGACTTCTCATCTTCTTTTTGTCGATGATTTAAAACTGTATAGCTCATCACATGAGGAACTGAAAGCACAGCTGCAGGTTGTCAAAACTTTTTCAAATGATACTGGAATGTCATTTGGTCTTGATAAATGCGCAAAAGCAACCTTTAAAAAAGGAAAATTACAGCACCAGGAAAACATTAGTTTGGGACAAGAATGTGATATAAAAGAACTTGAGCAAGAGGGGGTGTATAAATACTTGGGAATTGATGAAGGATCAGCAATAAAACATAAACAAATGTGAATAAAGCTTAGTAAGGAATTCTTTAGAAGACTTAAATTAATCCTAAAAACAGCATTGACACCTAGGAACAAGATCCAAGCTATAAATCAGTTAGCTCTTTCTGTGCTAACTTATAATTTTGGAGTGATTGACTGGCCCCAAAAAGTGTTGGATAGATTGGATATTAAAACAAGAAGGATGCTTCATGCTCACCAAATGATTTATAAAAATCAGTGTATACCACGATTATATATTCCCCGTTCTGAAGGAGGGATGGGCCTCCTTGAAATTGATTACATGTATAGATTTGCAATCATGGGACTCCACACATATCTACTGACCTCACAAGATCCAAGTGTGGTGAAAGTTTTGAAACATGAGGAGAATAAATCTAAGATGACATCTCTGCTTAATTTAGCAGAAGCATATCGACATCAAGCAGGAATGGAAATCAAATCAGAAATAGATAAAAACCAGCCAGCATCTGAATGTGCTAAAAAACAAAAGAAAGAATATAAGGTGATTGACCAGATGAGAAGGCAAGAAATATAGTTGCAAGTATGGAAAACCTCTGTAAGAGCCTCATGTTGATCAAGAACGAACGCAGGAATGGTTAAGGAGAGGTAAATTTACATCAAGAAATGAAAGGTTAATATTGGCAGCCCAAGGTAGTGGGCTACGTACACACTGATTTACTAAATCCATTGAACATGTGGGAGAAACAGACATATGTAGGTTTTGTGGAACCGAATTGGAAACAGCCACACACCTTATTGCTGGTTGCGACTCTCTAATAGCAGAGGGACTGTATACTGAAAGGCATAATATTGTGGTGAGATTGTTACACTGGAGAATGTGCAAACATTATGGTATCAAAGTGGATGAATGACACTGGAAACATGAGCCACAGAGAATCACAGAAAATTATGAAATTTACATCACATGAGATCACCCAATACCAACAGTCCAAAAGATAGATGCTAGAAAACCGGATATAGTGGTCCAAGAAAAGAAGACAAAAGTAGCATTGATCATTGAAATCGCCACACCTAGTGACTACAGTGTCTTGTGTACAGAGAGACACAAAGTCATAAAATACCTCAATCTGCAGGCAGAAACGAGAGCCATGTGGAAGAAAGATACCCAGACAGTTCCAATAGTAGTAGGAGCAACTGGTCTTATAAAAAATAATTTACAATCGTATTTAGATATGTTACCAATTCATGTAACACTGTGGGAATTGCAGAAGGAGTCATTATTGGGCACATTGCGGGTGCTGTGAAGAGCACTTTTGGCTAACATCAAAGAGGGAAACAATACTAATTTCATGAACTTTAATCGTACTTTGACTTAGGAATGGGGTCCATTCCCATCATGGTATTAGAAACCCAAAAGACTTGGAGAAATTAAAAAAGACCAAATTATTAATTGGCTTTTGCCTCTTCCCCAGACTTGCCTCATTAGCAAAAGCAGTATGGTGGGCCTGTCTCTGAAATGAAAAAAGTTACCACAAAGTGTACTCTTGGTGTATACCTGATCATAACTTTTATAAATTTGGCCCATTATGTGTTGTTTGCAAATCGTATTAATATGCATAAATGATATTTCAATATATTTGCAAATATTTCCAAAACAAACTATGTATATCTGACTTGCAGGTCAACAGTGGTAATTGTTTATGAAGTTCTATAACCTTTTTGGTAAGAACTCAATGTTTCCTAATCTGATAAATTTAGATGCGATCTAATAAATTTAAATTAACTAAAACATTTGGTGCTTTTTAACACTCCAATTCTCAGATACGTTCCCAAGTCTCAATTTCTGCTCCTCTGGAGCTCATTAACAATAAACAGAAAAATTACTACAAAAAATTGAGAAAATGAGGTTACTTCTTCAATTTATGGCTTGTTTCAAGCACCAGCAAACCCCGCAGTCACTGGGGGCCCCTGGTCCTCGGGTGGCCCTCAACTACAGCAAGTTACCTTATTTTGATATTTTGTAAATGTTTGTCAAATGAGCAAAAGCTAATACAGCAATGGTGTGTACCTAATAAACCAAGTGGGTAATAATAATTCTTAGGATAAATAATCCTAAAAACTGTAGCACTCCTCCTTTAAAATTCTAAGATATCTCTGGTTGTCATACAACTGTTTTGTCGGGTAGCAGGCTTCATAATTTTATTAAATGTTTTACCACAAGCATAGTTCCCTTGGCTTAGTTAAATCATGCTGGTGGGCATTCTCTCTCCATTTAAACTAACATCATAGCCAGCTTTAGGTACCTGTGACACCCACAGTCATCTCTGACTATGTGGGAACCTTGCAAAAGCTGCTGCTGATTGAGGGAAAATGAGGAGAAAAAAACATTCATTCTCCAAGTATGGACTAGCTATGATCCTGTTAGGATGAAGCTGGTAATCCCTGAATGAACCTGAATGAAGTAAACACTAGAGATTGACAGTCCAGAGCAAACAATCTCAGCATGTATCTGGAATTTTAAATAGAGCAGGCAGTCCTAATCTTATAGATGGCTTTGTCTTTCAGTGAGTTTTATAAATTCTTGCAGGGCACTAGATACTACAACGATACTATAACTCTCAGTCTCTTTGCTCAATAATTCTAGACCAAGCCTAAAAGTAATGAAAGACTCAGAATTAGAAACACTTTTTTAAAATATTACTCTAAGTCACTGTAGTTAGTAGAATAACATATTTTACCTCAGCATGCATTTTTGGACAATAAGAATTATGAAACTCTCATGTCTGCCATTATTGACTGTCTGCAATCCTGAATGATTTGCCCGCAAATCAACATTTTTACGAGAGTCTAGGTAAAAATATGAAGAAAATCAGAGACCTTCTGTGAAATCAGGGAAAGTCCTGGTAACTACTAAACAACAGTTACTGATCTGGTGTGGTAGCATACATCTCGCTCAACGTATTGTTGTATACTAAAATCAGTGAAACACTAGTATTGCTCTGACTTATGCTTGTGTGTGCTCTGGTTGGGGTTTACAAGGTAAGAATAACAGAAGGACTATAATTTCTTTCACTATTACAAACGTCATCAGTATTTCCATTATATTTCTTGGGGGGCGGGGTGTTGTTACAGTGTATTTAAGAGTAAATTGGCTATAACTTCTTTCACTTAGCATCACAAACATGCACCTTACACATGATAAGTGGCTATCTTAGGTGGTTTTGTATGAAGGCAATTGGCAATTACCAGATTGGCACATTGAGTAGCATTGCCATTTCACAATACTTTGCTCTGACTGGGTTCTTGGCTATGTTTTTTCTATGGGAAGTCCTCATGCCCTACCTTTTTCTGCATGTAACTATCCTTGTAGTACAGGTTCCTCCAGCACCTCAAAGCGTGCAGTCAGTGGTATTCCTACTCTTTACCTGAAGGTAAATATGCAGTGTGTGTGCTTGTCTCTGCTGAAATGGATAACATTATCCATTCTGACTTTCCTAGTAAAGAAATGTCAATAAATCAATAAATACATATATAGGGGGCTGCCTCTGGTGATGTAGGAGTGAGGAATAAGGAAACCTGTTATGTATATTTATGGCAGCAGTCACTCAACATACAACCATGATCATATGAACCTCTGCTTTCATCCCAATCAAACACCACAGGGATGCACAAGCAGTGACTGTCTTTTTTTGGGGGGTGGGTGTATTGCTAGATTTATATATCCTTTCAAAAAGTGTCTTGGTAGTTTATTGTTTGCTAGCATTTTGTCATCTTTGAACATTAAGACTTGGGCACAACTCATGTCTCCCTTGAAAGAAAAAATAAGACTGAAATTCTTTTCTTACTCTTGATTTTTGTTCAGGCTGCCACTGGATCAAAGGGTTGGGAAATACTCTTAAATACTCAGTCTAGGGCAGTGGCGGCTGGTGACTTCAAATCAAAGGGGGGGGGGCTGCAGGACACAGCTGAATGGGTGGGACCAATGGGAAGGGGTGTGGCCAACTAGAAAGGGGAGGAGCTATGTTCAAAACCACAAAAACTAGCTTTAATTAAATATGCTGCCCTGGGTGCCAAACCCTCATTATGAGAGTCCAATCAAGACAAATGAAGTGTAAAAGAATAAAAATATTTCAATGCATTGACTGCATGACAGCTTACTTAATATCTAGATGGAAACAAAAAGGTTGTGAGGCATGAAAAAATAAATTACTTTTTAAATACATTACTGGAATGCCAGTCAAAATCAAGTATAAGAAAAACAAGCAGCACTCAACTCAAACCACTTCTCCTTGCACTGCAGTTCTAATTATAATTTATATTCAGCTTTATTAAAGTACCAAGTAACATGCTGAAAGTAGCAATCTCTGTGATGCCCCCACTTGTAAAAATGTTTCTTACCCAAAAAAGACCTGCTGCCTGACAACTATCTACTTGTTTCATGGGGAAACATGATCAAAGTAAAAAATGAAAAGCAAACAAGAAACAAGCTCAAGATACATTGCTTAAATGATTACTGTACAGGTTATGGACCACACATGAATGGCATTCTGTTTAGTTTATGGGTAAAGCCCTCAGAGATCACTGGAAGTCTCCAACAAGTGTAATGAGCTTCTTAAAATAATGTAATCCTGTCCTTTATTACAAATACTGTCATATGCATTTCAATACCCAATGCTTATACATTATCTAGTTAAGTATTCTCTGCATGGCAACAACAGAAAGGCTTTCAATGTTGGCAATTCTTTAACAGTATGCTTATTAAAGCTTACTTGCATGTTATGATCTCAGACAAGCTTACCTGATGGTCATTAAAGCATTGCTACTTAAACACAACAGAGCAACAGGCACTTTCTGAGTAATAAGCATAAATCAACAGTACAAAAATATGACAGAAACTAGAACATTCTGCAAAATCAAGAACAAATGAAAAGCCACTGTAGTACTTGTGTCTACCTTGGATGGGGGGATACCCTGCACGTTTACACTGCATAACTGCTCCTTGCCTTGCTTGGACACATCCAGAGTCACTATATGGGGGAGTGGGGTGCAACAAGTATGTCACAATTTGAAATGTCTCTGGCTGACTGTGATGGCCCTGACACATTTGTCATACCTCTCAACCTCAGAGCAAGAAATCTGGACAAAGCCATACATAGAAGTGGGACAAAGGCTCAAAAATAAGGGCATTTTTTAAATATTGCTCTTATAAACTTAGAAAGATAATAGAATATTAGGGCTTGCATTAGTATGAATTTTCTGAAGGATATGAAATCTGAAACTCAAATGTCTGTCATTATTTTCTAACTTCAGTCTTTAATGATTTACCACTAATTTGCCAAAAAAAAAAAAGAATTTTATGAAAAATGGACCAAAAATGTGATGCAAAAATATAAAATAGCCACACAATACAGCTGGGAACCTGTCAAAGAAGGGACACTTTTTAAATATTAGTACTGCTAACTTGAGCAGCTGACAAAATAAAAGAATCTACATGCATTTCTGAAATAAAAGTAATCTATAACTCTGATTATTACAGTTATTTCTTAATTGTAAACCCTCCATGTTTTCTTCCAAAATTGTTATTTTGCGGAGGGATTATTAGGGGACGAGCAACATTTTGAGCCAAATCGGGGACTGTTGAGAGGTTTGGCTATGCCTAATTCTATAAAGCAATTTATCTGCATGCACCTCTCAACCTGTTAATGCAATAAATCTGGACAAGGCCAAATATATTGGGGGGACATATAAACAGTACTAAAAATTGCTCTTGTATAAACTGAGACAGTTGATCGAATAACAGGTCTTACTTTAGCATGCATTTTTCTGAAGGTTATGAAGTCTGAAACTCAGTGTGTCATTATTTAGTGACTTAATTCCTAAATGATTTTCCAGAAAACTACAAATTTTATGAGGAACAAACCAAAAATAAGAAGCAAAAATCTATTAATTCTGTAAAAATCTGGACAGTTGGGAGATTGGTTCAGCTGGGGCTGTCTTTGAGTTTGCCGCCCTTCCCCCTCACAAAATCATGGTCGAATGGAGCCCTCCCCTCTGCAGCCATTCCAATGATCCATTACTTGGCTATTTCACTCCATTTACCATAAGCACTAATGTGCGTACTGCTTTACTTCTATGATGATTTGGATTTCATTTGAAAGTTTTATTTTGCATTTTACAGCACAAACACTAAGACATCTGCTAAACAAAGCAATGCAGTCTCA
Organism: Protopterus annectens; assembly: GCF_019279795.1. Classification (NCBI taxonomy): domain Eukaryota; kingdom Metazoa; phylum Chordata; order Ceratodontiformes; family Protopteridae; genus Protopterus; species Protopterus annectens. The sequence goes on along the minus strand of NC_056744.1, from coordinate 409,304,767 downwards.
CAATGAAAACAGGCTTATCATTAAAACCTCTGCCATTGAAACTCACATTCAATGAAACAGCATTGAAACCCACATTCAAAGAAAATACATTTTGCCAGTGGCAGATAAAGATTAACTTTGGGCTGTTTTCAAATCATAGGCCCCTTGCACATGAAACATACATGTGCTCTTTGATACACCTTCCTGATTGTACTAAATTATATTCCTTGTACAATACAGTACAGTTGTTAGACGGCATTTTAAATGTATTGTTTTGAACATTTTTCTAGTAAACAATGAAACAAAATGCATGCACCAATAACAAAACTACCCAATTCAGAACATTTCCATCATAAAAGTCTACTCAACCTTCTACAGTCCACCAGTATCAGTAAATATGCACAATCTCTGAAGTAGTAAAAGTCATCTAAATAATTCCACATTAAAGAAATCTGTAACAATGAAGAGGTTGCTGCTAGCAAACAACTTTATATGTAATTGTTTATTCATCTACAAATAAAGTGCCTGTTGCCCTTGAGGAATAAATTGCCTATGTTGCATGCATTAAAAAAAATGATAAGCTAGTAATATCGCAATAGGGACTGTATGGCAAACTGATAACAGGTTCATAGTTACCACTCTAGGTATCTTTGCCAAAAAGGACTGCAGCATCCACCCACTTTACAACACAGTACAGTATCAGCAATGCATCTGTCTACTGTGGGAGTAGAACCCACAGCCTTCTGCATCAAAAGCAAGTACACTACCTGTTGTGCTATTAACAATGCAAGCAGACTCAGAATAAGCAGTTCCCCTGTAGCTCTCAGCTCCTTGTAAAATCTACTCGACACACAGTTGTATCTCTGAACTTTGCAGCACAAGAAATCTGGAAAAAGACGAAATTTATTGGGGGGGGGAACAAAAGCCCAAAAACCAGGGACACATTTTAAACATTGCTTGTATAATGTTGGAAAGTTGCTAGAATAAAATGCTGTGTTACCACTATACATTTCACTGCCACGTCTTTAACCCAGGGGACCCTGTGCAAAACAGTCAGAGAAACATACCACTATGCCAAATCAGCTGTTTTGTGAAAGAGAGGAAGACGAACTTAAATGGCTACCATTTACTGAATTCAGTTCTCACATAGCTGTCAACCTCTTGGCACAAAACACCTGAACAAAGCCAATAATGGGGGAACACAGCCCCCAAACATATTCAGTGAATTCAGTTCTCACCATAGCTCTCAACCTCTTAGCAAAAAACATGTGGACAAATCTAGTAATGGGGGGAATACAGCCCCCAAACATTCAATGAATTCAGTTCTCACCATAGATAACTCTCAACCTTAGCACAAAATACCTGGACGAAGCCAGTAATGGGGGAATACAGTCCCCAAAATAGGGACACATTTCAAATATCCATGTTATAAACTTAGACAACTGCTAGAATAAACAGTTTTGTGTTACCATGTACATTCTGAAGAATATGAAGTCTGAAATTCAAATGCCTGTTATTTTTAAACATTTAACCAGGAAACTAGTCTGACTTGGAACAAAAGACAATTTTCAGCAGAGCAGGGAGAAATGCCAGGCACATCTTTGTAAGATGGGAGGAAATACAGACACCACACAGAAGGCACCCCAGCCAAGAATCAAACCAGATAACCTGTAGCTGTTAGGCAGCAATGCTACCAGTGCACCACTGCACTACAGACTTTGCAAGGAAAAATGTAGATACAGAAACCACAGATTTTATGAGGAACAGAACAAATATGAGGCAAAAATCTGCAAATTTTTTTAGAAATGGTGGTGGATAGGGAATTCAGGTCCTTGCCACCTGCATCTAAGGTACAGGATTCAAGCCTGAGTATCTCTTCCCACCACCATTTGTTCTCTCTAGCCACCAGTATATAGCAACTGGGGCATTTCACACACACACACACACACACACACACACACACACACACACACACACACACACACACACACACACACCCTTTGTCCAACAGTATAATTCATGTCATGAAGCCTTCACCTACCTGCTGTAAAACATGTCCTACCTGTTTCACGAACGAAGCCCACAATCCAGCCAGCGACCAAACACCTACCCAAAGCCTTTGTTCAGCAGTAATCCATGAATGAAGCCCGCGCAGCAGTGAAAGTCCCATGAGAGCAGCTCACCCCTCAGTCCTCATTGGTTCTGCTTGCAGCTGAAGCAGTCTGGAGCTCCTCTGTTCTGTACAGTTGTCACCGCACAGATTCCTGGATATCTCACAGCAATGATTGCTGGGTACCTCTTTGTCTGTATCCAGACTGCTAATAAAGGCAGTCTGAGTTCTCTAATGTGTCCGTGCATGCGCAGAGGAGTTGGGACTCGTGATTTTTTTTTCCGCTTTTGTTTTCTTGTTTTACAGATTTTTTCTTTTGTTTTTTCTAGGTGGGAGGGCTGCAGTCCGGCAGTCCGATAGCACGAGCCACCCCTGGTCTAGGGATATAAACCTCTTTTGCAATGTCAACGGAACAGTTTGGTGAGACAGGTGTATCTTGTAGAGGATAACACTGTTCTGGAGCAGAATCCCCATCCACATAAAACAAAAGTTCATCCCTGTCTATATTCAAGTGCAGCTTGGATCTATGGATGGGAAACAGAAACTTAACCCCAGGACTACCCCTGTACTACTAATAGATAGGGGCAGCTCCTAAATGCTTTATCCCATGCATGGTTCCCCTCAAATTATCTATGTTATGATCCCAATTATTCTCATTAATATATATATATATATATATATGTGTGTGTATATACACATATTTCAAGCATGGGCATTAATGCCCCTCTAACTTGCCAATATACCAAAACACCTGGTCTCATAATAAGTGTCCAGGCTGTTCTTAAAAACATCTAAACTAGTACTTGCATTAATGTAATTTGGTAGTCTGTTCCATGCATGCTGATATATGTTTTCAAGTCCCATCCTGTCCAGTTCTGACAATAGCTTATCCAATATTACCTTCTCCATTATTTTTCCACAACATGAAAGTAGACTTAAGGGTCTGTATGACTCTGGGTTTGTCCTACTTCCCTTTCCCTTTAAAGACGGGCTTAATAAGTGCATGTCCCTAATCTTGAGGAATCTCCCCATATTTATATGACCTAGTGAATAATAGATATAGTGGTACTGTAAGTTCTTGCTGAAGTGTTCTCAGGTCATTGTTACTAATTCCATCTCCTACCTGTGCTTTGTTTGGATCCAGTTTGCGCAATTCTTTTTCAATATAATCTAATTTGATTCCAGTATCTGAGGTTACCTGGATGTCGCTAGGACAACTTATCATCCCTTTTGTGGAGTCAAACTGTTTTGCATAAGATTTTGTAACTATGTCTATAATCTACTGTGTCTGAGAATACATTTTAGAATCTGCACACAATTTATCAATCTGTGTATCTTTACTCCTTCCACATCTTATGTATCTATAAAAAGGTTTCTTATTATGCTCAACATCTTTGTGTAAGTTTTCTTCAAAATTTTTCATGATCTTGTCTCAATAAGGTTAATCTGTTTGTCCAGCTTATTTCAGTTTTCAAAGTTGTAGTTCGACCTCTCTTCCATTTCGTATATTTTTTCTCTCACCTTAATCAGATAGCTTGTTCTTATGGAAGTATATCCCCAGGAAACCTGTTATGTATGTTGTATGCCTAGATCCTGATGTTAAACATTTTTTTGATTTTTTGCACTCAAACAATTTCGCTTTCAAAACTTTCCACATTCCATCTGCAGTTTTTCCACTGAACAGCTCACTCCAGTTAGTTTTACATAGTGACTGTTTTTCTTCCATATAATCTGTAATTAACCTTCACTGCATTGGTTTAGATTACAGTATATAATTAAAAAACATAACTCTCCTAATATAACTGCCCTAAGAGATGACCCAGTAGTCAGTGGTCAGGGACTTGGGGACACACATAGGCAGTAATCAAGCCTTTGACTATCACGTGTCTACAGCAATGAGGAAATCATTCTACATTGAGATACTTATAAACAAAGGTATGGCATCTGGGTCCAAAGAGGTCATTGTTCCATTGTATTTGGCATTCATCAGACCTATCATTGAGTACAATGCCCCCTTTGGTATGTACCTAACCAGACATATCCAACAACTGGAACATCCACAGAGGCTCCTCACTAAAAGAATACAGGGCGTAAGTGACATGTCTTATACAGACCACCTCAAGGCCCTTTCCCTGTATTCTATCTCCTACATGCCGTTGAGGGGGGATCTATGCCTGGCATACAGGGCATTGTCAGACCCCACTCTGATGGACCTCCTGCATATCCACAAAGCAAACAGCACAGAATTACCCATTCTAAAGACTTAAACCTTGCCTGTGATATAAATAGGACCTGCTGGAAAGTAAAGTAGAGTTCCTCCCTGACCCAATTCAAGTGAAACTTGGACAACTGGATAGGGAAAAGGAAATTCACCCAGTTTGACACCTATGTCTCTAATGGACACAGGCAGCCTGTAAATGGTTCATCTCCCAGGCCCCAGCTTACACTTATCAAGGATACCAGAACTTATCAGGGATTTGGGATGCATGGTTAGGCTTAAAAAGGCCCTTGTGGTTGTTAGCCTATTACACACCTATGAACATGTGAACCAAAATGGTGTACCTGCCTACCTTGACCTGGCCAAGGCATTTGACACACTATTCCCCTCAGGCATCATAGATATGCTCACTAAATTAGGTATAAACTCCTACATCACCCCATGGATAGCCAGTTGGTTCACTGATAGAACCCAAGAAGTTAGGATAGGAGAATCCACCAATACAAAGAGGTCTGTCACTCAGTCACTAGTGGAGTTCCTCAGCACTCTGTGCTGGAGCTGCTCCTTTTTCTTATCTATTTCTCTGAAGTCAAGGCCAATGTCAAGGGCCTCTGGCTGAAAACATTTGCAGATTATTGCAAACTATGAGCTTTAATAGAATCCCCCAAGACAATAATATCCAGAAAGAAGGGCTAACACAGGCAAATAACAGGTAATAGAGCCGTGATTTACAACCAATGCCAGAAAATGTGCAATAGTGCCCTTTGTGAAGCTGGCTACCCCAGGGAACTACCTCATTAATTACACATTCATAAAGGTAGACCCAGTAGTCAGGGATTTTGGAATTTATGAAGACAGTAACCTGGCTTTCAACCAACATGTGTCTAAGTTGTTTTAAAAATGGCCTTTCACTTAAAAGATGATTATGTTACGGTCACAGCTTGAAATCACAAATACGATCTGATAGAGGGGCACTTTCCATGTCGCTTTTGTAAAGCATGTGAGTTTATTTCTTTTGACAAGTTTTTTTGTGAACCCTACTACCAGCAAGAGGTTTACCCCCCGGTTTTATGCCGAGTGCAAGAGTACGGATTTAATTTATTTGGCAATCTGCAGAAAATGCCTATGCTTTTATGTTGGGAAGACCAATCGCTCCCTTAAGGAATGAATTCTTGAACACATAGAGGATAAACACAGGGATAAACATGGCCAATGCTCTTACAAAACATATTGTAGTTCATAATATGCATAGCTTTTACTTTATGGTTTTACAAATGATATACAGGGACATAAGAGGAGCTTATATTGTTAACAAAATGGAAACAACAGAATTAAAATGGATCATTACATTGCAGTCTGACAGGGGTTTGGGATTTAAAGGTAAGGTGCCTTTAAAGCCAGTTTTAAAATCCCCTAAATTGTTTTATTAATTTAATTGGTTTTCCTGAATGAGTGATTGTTATGGTTATTTAAATGTTTGAATTGCTGCGTTGGTTATATTGTCTGAAGAAACGGGTCTATATCACATTCCAAAAGATTGAACACCATAAGCTCGACCTTGGAATCTCAAAATGTGATATACTCGAATGCTCAGAACAGCAAATGTTTTTCCAAGGGAAAAAAATCGCTGTTCCGAGAATACACACACACAGCACAAGCACACCAAAATACATAATCCACACATACACACTTCACAGAACCCTACACTAAACTGTACATACACTACTAGCTATCCACTTACCTTAACCCAACTGTAACCATAAGGTCACTAACTAATGCACACTCACCTTACCCGCTCCCTAACCCTAAGGTCCCTAACTAACGCACATTCACCTTACCTGCTCCCTAACCCTAAGGTCCCTAACTAATGCACACTCATCTTACCTGCTCCCTAACCCTAAGGTCCCTAACTATCGCACACTCAACTTACCTGCTCCCTATCCCTAAGGTCCCTAACTATCACACACTCACCTTACCTCAGTCCGTTTGCACACTTACCTTAACCCGGTCCGTCACCTTTGCACCACAGTCGAGGAAATAGTGAAGCCGCAGAAACAGCTCACTGAATACTTTCCCTAGGAAAATATTTGGTGTTCTGCAGCTTCACTATTTCAAACGTTCGCTGAATAGGGGTCGATATTATAACATTCGAAGTTTTAAGACTTTGATGTTATAATATAGACCTGAAGAAACATCTAATGTGGGACAGCGCTTACCCTAATAAAACAACATTTGCTCTCAGTCTTGTTAGTTGGTCTTTTTATTTTAACATACCAAAAATCAAAAGATTCTTGTCTATAAAGAATGCAGTGAGTCTCTAAAAATTGTAAATGTGTTTTCACAAGTGCTCAGAACACTGATCAAAAGGTCATGAATGGACTTTTAAAAATCAAAACAGTGGTAGGCAAGGAGTGAAGCAGAGCTTAAAAGTATCAAAGTCATCCAAGAATAAATTCAATCCACGAGTATGAATGTTGATGTTAAGCAGTAGAATTCTTTATTAGACAGAAAGCGCTTGTCTGTTTAATAAAGAATTCTACTGCTTAACATCAACATTCATACTCGTGGATTGAATTTATTCTTGGATGACTTTGATACTTTTAAGCTCTGCTTCACTCCTTGCCTACCACTGTTTTGAATTTATTATTTTTTATTTGTTTGGCAAAGGAGCGTTTATCCAGTAGGTGGCTATTCATCATTGGACTTTTAAAAATGTTTGATGCAGTTATAGGAAAGTACAGTTGTGTACACTTACCATAAATGTAGATGTTCAAGTGTATTCACTGCTGCAGTCCTAACCATTGGGTTATCCATGCTGTGGTAGCCATCAGAAAGTCCAAATACCAGAGTCAAGGTTTTGTGCATCAGCTGCTGTCACTTACTGGGTGACATCAGGTCATCCGAGCTATAAAGGAGAGCAGGTGACACCATTACCTCAGTTTTTCTTGCCTTAACCAACCAAAGAAGTCCAGTTTTAATAATTATTAGTAGTCCTGGGGTCAGAGACCAGCATAGAAATATGTGTCTTGCTAAGGACAGCAGATATCAGGGGGAAGGAGGGAGGGAAAGCATTACTACAGCAGTGAGAACACTTGAACATCTACATTTATGGTGAGTGTACACAACTGTACTATGTTCTTCATGTTTCACTGCTGCAGTCCTAACCATTGGAAGGATTCCCAAAGCTGAGGAGAAGGGTGAAAGGTTGATCGAAACTTAAGACTGGGTGAGCATGCCCTGCAGAATTGCAGAGGCAAACCCAGCCCTAGCTTTTGAGAGTCGATTCAGATGGTAATGTTTGGTGAAGGTGTGGACAGAAGTCCATGTGGCAGCTTCCAGGATGTCCTTGGTGGGTACCCCTATAAGGAATGTTGTGGAAGTAGAGGTTGCCCTAGTGGAATGGGTTCTGATGGTCCTAGGGGTTGGTTTTCCATGCAAGGAGAATCAAAAACTGGATTCAGTGTGCATGTGGAAATGGTCTGTTTAGTTATTGGTTTCCCCTGTGCCCCTGTTTTAAAGCTGACCAAGAGCTGGTCAGTTTTCCTGAATGTCTTTGTACGATCCAGATAAAATCTGAGTTGCCTGTGCACATCCAAAGAATGCAGTATCATTTCCCCCTTGTTCTGAAGGTTAGGGAAGAAGGTGGGCAGGTGTATGGCCTGGTTGAGGGTAACATCCGAAACCACCTTTGGCATGAAGGAGGGATTGGTTCTCAGGGAGACCCTGTCTGCATGGAAGATGATAAATGGCTCAATAGCCATTAAAGCTTGAAGTTCTGACACTCTCCTGGCTGAAGTAATAGCTAGGAGAAAGGCAGTCTTCCAAGAGAGGTACTTTAATTCTGAGGATGCTGCCGGCTCGAAGGGAGGCAGAGTAAGCATTTCTAAAACATAGTTCAGGTCCCAGGCTGGGGTGGGCTGTCTTCTGGGGGGGCCTGATATTAGAGGCTCCTCTAAGGAATTATTTGATAAGAGGGTGGGAGAACAATGGCTGTTCTGTATGAAATTGTGCTGAGATGGCAGAGGCATGGATCTTTATGGAGAAGGAGAGACCCTTATTAAGAAGCTCAGCAAGATAATCTAGAATAAGAGGAATGGAGGGCGGATGAATGTCTGCCCCCTTGGACTGACTCCAAGAGCAGAATTTTTTCCATTTTCCAGCATAAGATTTTCTGGTGCTGGGCCTTCTGGCTTCTGTGATGATGTCAAGGACTTGCTTGCTTAGCATAGATTCCTGGTTGGTCGTGGTAGAATAAGCCATGCTGACAGCTTGAGTGCCTGAAGGTCTGGGTGCAACATTGTCCCCCACTGGTATAGCAGGTGAGGTATCAGAGGTAGCTGCCAGGGAGGCTGGTGAGATAGGCTGTGCAACAGTGGGTACCAATGGTGTCTGAGCCAATCTGGGGCAATGAGTATTGCTCTTGGTTTTTCCTCCCTTATCTTGATTAATACTTATGGAATGAGAGGAAGAGGTGGGAATGCATACACAAAGAGGGTATTCCAAGGTAAGGTCAGGACATCGATCTTCCATGCCAGTGATGGTACTCCTTGGTGCATAATTTCTGTACTTGGTTATTTAAATGAGAGGGAAAGAGGTCCACCTGGGGGGGGGGTCCTCCATGTGTGGGTAATTTGCAGAAAAATGTCTGTGTGGATTTGCCATTCATGTGGGTCCAGCAGGTTTCTGCTTAGGTGGTCTACTAGTGTGTTGTTGATGCCCGGTAGGTATTGGGCTATAAGATGTAGTCCCATGAATGAGGTTGCTAACCACAGGTTCATGGCTAGTCTGCACAGGGGATAAGATTGACTCCCTCCATGTTTGTTGATGTACCACATTACTGTGGTGTTGTCTGTTATTATGAGAAGACCCCTGGTTTGAGGTAGGATTTGAAGGATGCCGGAGAGTTTTGCACTGCTATCATTTCCTTTTGGTTGATGTGCAAGGGTAGTATTTGTGCATCCCCAAGACCTTGGGTGTATCTGCCTTCTAGGTGGGCACCTCAGGCTATGTCTGAAGCATCTGTAGTTATGGTCTGGTCTGATGGATGGAGGGTGAATAGAAGTCTCTTGCTCAGAGCACAGGCCTGGGCCCACCAGAGGAACTCAGATTTTATGCAAGGGATCACAGGCAGGGAGGTGTCCAGAGGTTGTGAGTGTTGACACCATAGGTTCTTTAGATACCACTGAATTGTCCTAGTAGGTGTCTGTTTTGATTTCCTTTCATTGATAGTGAACCCCAGAGAGGTGTTTAGGGTTTTTACAAATGAGGGGTGCTGGAAGAGCAGTTCCTTGCAGTCTCCCTGGATGAGACAATCATCTAGGTAAGGGTAAATCTGTACATTGTTTTGTCTGCAAAAGACAATGGCAGGAGCTAGACATTTGGTGAATACCCTGGGCACAGTAGATAAGCCAAAGGGCAAAGCAGAGAATTGAAAGTGTAATGATCCTGCTCTGAAGCGCAGGAATTTTCTGCATGATTCCCTTACTGGGATGTGCAGGTAAGCATCCTTTAGGTTTAAGGTGACCATCCAAGCTTTGTTTGGCAGCATTGGTAGAAGCTTTTGTAAGGTAAGCATTTTGAATTTTGGGATTACCAGGAAGGTATTGAAAAAGGATAGGTCCAGGATGGGATGCCATGTCCCCTCTTTCCTGGGAACAAGGAATAGTCTGGAATAGAATCCTTTTGCAAATTGTTCTGGAGGTACAGGTTCTACTTCCCCTAGGGATATTAGGTTTTGCACTTGTTTTAGTGCTTCTGCCCACTGGTTTGGAGGTAGGTCTGGGTACCCTCTTGGAGGTGGTAGTTCTCGGAAATTGAATTTGTACCCCTGAGCAATGATTTTTAAGACCCATTGATCTTTTCTTATAGAGTTCCAATTTTCTCTGCATAGAGATAGCCTTCCTCCTAGCTTTTGGTGTGGTGGAGGCAGGCAGAGATGGGAAAGGTAGTCATTGAGAATTTTTTTCCATACAGAGTTGCTTTTCAACTCCCTGCTCTAGTGTTTGAGAAGGGCCACTATTAAGTTCATTGCTGGCCCTGAATTTGAGTCCTGGTGGATCTGTTCCTATGGGTTTTGCCTTGTGCCTGCCTGTTTTGTGCAGTTAAGGACCCCCTGCTGAAACTAGGAGGTTGTACTTGAAGAAAATCTTTAACAGTCTGCATCGATTTTGCTTTGTCTTCCATCTTTTTAAGTACCTCTTCAGTTTTCTGTCCAAATAAGCAGTCTTTGTCAATAGGTGCATCCATGATTTCAGCTTTGACATGATCAGGGAGAGGTTGTTCCTTTAACCATGCATGTCTTCTGATAATAGATCCTGTCACTGCTGCCCTGCTAGAAGCTTCTAGGGCATCAAATCCACAGTGCAAGGAGTGCTTTGCCACCTGAGATGAAGAGTGTAGTAATTCTGCTATCTCTTTATTGTTGGCAAGATCTGGTAAGCATCATCTACCACCTCCAAGATGGGTGAGATGGCCAGAGGCCTATGCTGGGGTAGGTCTAGAAATTCTCTTAGTCTTTTCTTGGGGTGAGGAAAATCCATTGATTCCCATTGGAAGTGTTCCCTGAGGGTGTGGAAGATTTCCCCAAAGGAAGAGTCCTCTGCAGGTGATGCAGAAGGAACAGATTCTTCTGTATCTGAGTCTTCATATGCAGTAAGAGGATTTTCCTCTTCAAAAACAGAGGAGTCAGATCCCTCTGAGTCTAAATCTGATTGGATGTCTGGAGAAGGTTCCCCTCTCCTTTTGGCTGGAGTGGCCTGATTACCCCAGATGAAAGTGATGAGATCCTCCGCCATTTTAAGCATTCTAGTTTGAGGAGGGGGAGGAGTAGTAGAATGGAGACTTTTTGCTGTTTTCTTTGGAGTAGCCCTAAGTCTGGCCTGAAGTGTATCCCTTGGTGCTGTCGGTGTGTTAGTCAGAAGAAAGGGCGAAGGCCTTGAAGTGAAATCCGAGGTGCAAGCGGTATCCTCAGAAGCTGGTGTCTGCTTAGCGGCTCCTGACCCAACCGAGGCAGTGACAGCCTAAGGCTTGTTAGATGATGCAGACATCTGTGACATACAGGACTCCGAAAGGGTCTCATTAGAGGCCTGTGAAGTAATTGAGTCAGGCATCAGGGGCTGCAAAAGCACCTCACTGAATTCCAAAGAACTGACGACCTGTTTAGCGGTGGTGTCATCGGAATGCTTGGCTTTATGCAGTCTGTCTCTGTCCTTATCTTTATATTTTTTCAGGAGATCTGCAGTATGCTGACTGATGGATGCCATATCAGTAATAGGAGATGGAAGATGAAAATAACTGGCTACAAACAGAGCTCTATGACAGGGGATAGTTCTAGCATTAAAGAGGGCACAAAACCGACAGCAGGGTACTTCGTGATCTGGGCCTAAGCAAGTGATGCAGTAAGAATGGAAGTCTTGGTGTGGTATGTGCTTTCCACAAGCGAGACAGTTATTGACTTTTTCAGACATCGTTTAGTGCAAGAAAAAGGAAGGATCCCCAATGGGGTACTTAGCTTTAGATGTTTTCAGCTGAAGTTTAAAATCTGGAAATAGTCGACCTGCACTGTTGTGAATTGCTTCTGCTATGGGCTTCACGGCAAGAAAGACTGAGGTAATGGCATTGCCTGCTCTCCTTTATAGCTTGGACAACCTGACATCACCCAGTAAGCGACAGCAGCCGATGCACAAAACCTTGACTCTGGTATTCGGACCGAATGAGGGCTACCACAGCATGGATAACCCAATGGTTAGGACTGCAGCAGTGAAACATGAAGAACATCCTCTATTATCCTCTGCACAGCATCTGTATCTGTAATAATCATCTCTTAATAACAGTTACATGGAGAACAGCCCCCGTATTTGTAATAATCATCTCTTAATTGCAATTACTTGGAGAAAAAAACCTGTATTTGTAATAATCATCTCTTAATTGCAGTTACTTGGAGAAAAGCGAAATAACTTTTTTATTCACAAAATGCAAGTATTGCCTTTATGGTTTCATTCAGGATGCCAGAGCAGAAAATCAGCATTTGTGAATCATTGTGCTCATTTTTTTTTTTTTGATTCAAACACTTGTATTTCAGAAAAGCTATGACTCTCAAATGCAGCATGGGAGATATGCACTAGCTAGACTCACATCATTTTTTCATTGAAATGCAAGATTTGTCACATTCTTTTATTTATTATTAGCAATAATGCTTATTCAGTATCATTGAGGGTGTCATTGCAAACATTTAACTACAAATGTAGTGCATGGAGCACGATGATTACGCTTCAATATCACTTGAAAGACACCCTGATTCAGCACTACTCTAGCAGAGAACTGATCTTAACAACACTCAGAAGAGTTCTCTATGTGTTATTAAAATCACTTTTGGTGCTAGCCGGCAATAGCTGACAGTGCTTCCCAGCAAAGAGCAGCAGCAGAACATAAAATGGCTTTAACTTTGTTTCTGCCTGCTGCCTAAAGGATTACTGCCAGTTAAAAGTGAATCATTTGCTTCCCTTACAAGATGCTGTCCGGTTCGATTCTCAGCTAGAGCGTCTTCTGCGTGGAGACATGCGTGAATGGGCGTACCTTCGTTAAAGGTTGTGTGTCAGTCCTGGCAAGCCGGTACGTAAAAATCAACTGCCAATCATTAGCGGACCGGAGTTCCGCTGTGGCAACCCCTAACCGGGAAAAGCCGAAAGACACAAACAAACACTCAGAATATGTAAAGGTGCCTCATGATTTCTGTTTGACAGTGCTTCCTAACTGCTTTACCAGCTTTCAAAGCCAGCATAACTCTGCGTTTCATTTTTTTTTTTCGGCAACTGGTTGTTTGTGGAGCAGATAAAGATCTATGTTCTACAAGGAATTATGATCAATCTCTAACTGTAACCCTGTATTATCTGTTCTTGACATGAATGGAAAGATTCACCTTGAGAGTGAATTTCTTGTCATCTGTGTCTCAAACACATAATAAGCAGGTTGTTAATGGAGAACCAATCATAAACCTCTATATAATACACTGTCACTGTAACAACAAAACACTAAGTATATCATTCTAAATGTGCTTAACTCAGTGTGATAGTCTATTAAACATGATATTAAGGATGATTGTAAATATTCAGCTCTGATAAATGGCAAGGAGTTCTATTTCCCCACCTGGTAAGACCTAGGAAATTGTGTGCTTTGTATCAGACTCAGTGTGTAAATCAAACAGAGGCAAGATGCCCACAGGAATTTCCTTAATCAAGCATCTTAATTCTGAAGCTCTCTCTGAAAAAGGAAGTATGCTGTTATGCCATGTGTAGCTTCTTTGTATATCTGTCATTGATACAAATTGATACAATGTTTTCATATGCTTCTGTTGCACTTTGTTTTTAGTTTATTTTCACAGCATGTAACAGTCCCATCTGGTCAAGTTGGGAGAAACATTTTATAGTTGTTGAAATATCATTGTCTGTGAAGCCAGCATATAAAACCAGTATAGCAGATAAGTCATTTATGATATGGACACATTAATAAAAAACAAATCATATTGCAAAAACTTTCAGAAAGGTCAAGGGACTGTATACTTTTTAAGGATCAGTCTATACTGAACACAGACAAACTTTAATGGGGCAATGGGGAATGCCTTGTGTTTTAGGTTACAGTGCTTGAAGTTACAATATCTGGGGTGGCAGAAGGGGAAACACCCAATACAGCTTAATATAGCTATTATGAAAGATAATATTTATAACAAAATATATTCT